>NC_090654.1:245253585-245553585 GCF_040937935.1 Hyperolius riggenbachi
CTCCCGAGGCGAGTACCCCCAAGGGTAACTTTTTGATGTTACAGTGTCTCTTTAAGGTACAGACTAAACAAAATCCCATGGTGACCCAGAACTCATTTGAGTGTGTAAGGGACTACAATAGTCCTAAAAGCCCCCTTACTAAAATGCTAAGAAAAACAAAAGTTTGCTTTCTTAAAACAGAAAGAATTTGCGATTAATTCAAGTTGGAGTGAGCTTGAGATGTCTCCCAGTGCATCACTGCTGAATATATGCAAATTAACCATTCTACCCTTAGAAGCTAAACACACCTCCAGAACCGCTGGAATGCAATGATGTGTCAGCTTGTTAATTTGGATTACTATGGCTCTGTACAAATTAACAAGCTGACACATCATTGCATTCCAGCGGTTCTGGAGGTGTGTTTAGCTTCTAAGGGTAGAATGGTTAATTTGCATATATTCAGCAGTGATGCACTGGGAGACATCTCAGGCTCACTCCAACCTGAACTATCGCAAATTCTTTCTGTTTTAAGAAAGCAAACTTTTGTTTTTCTTAGTGTCTCTTTAAGAAAGGGAAGATCCGCTCGACTGGCAGAATAAAAGTCCAATCTTTATTTGTAGAAAAGCATGCTGGACATAGCAAAAAAAATAGCATCATGCGTATCGGAGCCTCACAATCACTTCTTAGTCATAGCTCTGACTCTCTTTTATTCTACTGGTCGAGCGGATCTTCCCTTTTAAAGAGTAACTGTCGGGCATAAAATAAAAAATCAATTATTTATTTTTATCTGGTAAAAAAGTAATAGGGATGCTAACCAGGCAATCCAAAAGTTAAAATCACTATTACTTTTCTTGTTGATAAATGATCATTCCCCAGTTTACATGACTCTTATTTGGTACACAGAAAATTTGGTACACAGAAAATTTGGTACACAAAAAGGAAGTTGCAGGGCATGCTGGGTTGTCTTTTTCTGCTTCTCTACTTCCCCTCAGACTTAACGAATGCAGCCTGATTGGCTGAAGCCTCTTTCCCTCCTGTTTTCCCCTCCCACACCTCTGTTCCTGTCTTATTGGCCAATATTTCTTAAGCTGAAACAATGCACTTTCTATAGTGAAGGGCTGGCAAATCAGGCAGAGGAAACTAAGGGCGGGTATTACATCACGACTGGCTTCAAAGTAGCCACAGTAAATATAGAAACTGCCTAGAATAGGATTCTCTGCTTTTCCTTTATAAAATTCACAGGAATCATAACGTGGACAGTGCACTACATATGTTATGTAAGTAGAGCTAGTATTTATCTACTTAGATATTTGTTGTTTTTTTCCTGAGATAGTATGGCTGACAGCTCCTTTTTAAAATCAAGTTATTAGAGCCTTTTGATCTAAGATTGTGGTCGGTGTGATGCAGTTGCAACAAGTCCTTCAGGTATCCAGGCCCCAGATTGTAAATACACACATGCAACTATTCCACCCATCTATTGTCTAAACTTAGTATGTTGGACGGTAGGGCATGTGTACGGCTGGCAAACCACAAGATGTCCAACCGATAACAGGTGGTTTGCCTGATCCAAGCGACGGATCAACCTGCCCAATGATTGTCCAGGTGTGTACAAGCCGTTAGAACGACGTGTTGTTTTTGAATGTGGACATGCTGGTGCGCTTGCAGTAATTAAATGAGTTGGTTGTTTAGTTGATCAGCGCATGTGTACATACTTGTCATGTAAACAAGTCAAGCGGCTGATCATGTTGTGCGGTTGGTTGTGCAATGAGTGCAGTATGTACACACCCTGGATTCTGCTTCCAGCCGCCAGGCAGATTGTCGCTAGTCTGCTGTTTACCTTCAGGCTGCCACTCAGCGCCGCTCCCCCGCCTCCTGTATATCGTGGCTCCCCGCCTGTGTCCCTCCCCTCCCCGCCTCTGTAACCTTCCTCCAATCAGCTTAGAGGCGGGGGGAGGGGCACAGGCAGGGAGTCGCGATATACAGGCGGCGGTGGGTGGCAGGGTGAAGGTAAACAGCAGACCAGTGAAAATCTGTGTGTCACTAGCCTAGTGGATTTTATAATGGGGACTCTTTAAAGACTGATTTCAATGGTTCCCCCAAGTTACTGTATTTTAACATTCAATACAAAGTTCATGGTATGTACAGTATATAGAGTGGGGTAAAGTACTGTATTAGCTAGGCCTATTTTTAACATAGACTCAAGCAACCAGAACACACACTTCATTGGTGCCAGATAACAGAGACTTGACTGTATTGCATTTTTTTGGAACCATGGAAACAGCAATGTGTTTTAAAATACTGTTGCTATAAGATTACCCATAAACTAGTGTCCTGTGTTACGTGCACAGCAGAGCCCACATACAGCCTTAGAAGTTGGCCTGTACCACTGTGAGTACTGCCAGCGATTTGTGTTGGTTGTTTGGGACTGCTGGTTAGTTGAGTTCTGGATAACTGGGACTCTATTGTATTAGATTACTGTCAGTTTTTGAATTCTTGGTGTTACTGAAGGACTTGTGCAGAACCGACATATGTCTGTAACAGACTTATAACAAACGTGAAACTTCCTATGAAAGCCTATCTACTACTTTCTACACTACTTCTTCAGTTAGCACGCCTAAAGGCTTTGAGTGTGCTAATTAGGGTGCTAAGTAGTTAGCACATACAAACTACTTAGCACCGTAGTTAGCACATGCAAACTACTACTTAGCACTGTGCTAACTAGGGTGCTAAGCTCCATGGTTAGATACCCCTGGTCTTGCTAATTATGATCTTAGAAAAGATAGAATATTTGGAAATTTAAATTCAATCTGAGCTCTATATACAGCATTATGTGACGATCATTATATTATTGTTAACAATACCTCTCATCTTCCACAGTGATAATTGATGCTGAAGCTACTGTTGGAAAAGTTAGGAGGCGCACTGCTACACTGCATATTCTGTCATATGTTCCTTTTCTTTGTTGAATAAACACTGATTTTTTTTAAAAAAAAACTAGGGTGCTAAGTAGTTTACATGTGCTAACTACGCTGCTAAGTAGTTTGCATGTTAGCACATGCAAAGTGGCTTTTCACTGGCGTGCTAACACTTAGCACCCTTTTCTGAATCAAGCCCAATGAATGCCACGCATCCGTTCATCCAGTAAAATCGCTCCCTCCGCAAACTTGCAATTCTTTCACTGGAATGGGTCGAAACGATCCATTCCAACAGAGCAATGTGAACGGATCCTCTTGTTAACATAGGAACTGTCCATATCCAATAGGATACAGTCCGTGATAAATGGACATTTTTTCTTTTTTTTAAGTCAATGTGAATCAGGCCTAGCTCTGAACTTCCCCAAAATACCGTCTCATCTGTTGCCTGCCTATAAACCGCAGACAGATCCCTGATCAATTCCTGCATGAAATCTTACAGGAATCTGCCTCACAAAGCAGCCGCTTCTGCCAGGCCACTTCCAATGATTCCTTTGTAAACGTTCAAATGTTAATGTCATTGGAGTTGGGGGAGCATTGTGGGTGATTGCAAAAATGGATCGGAAAGGGTTAAATCAAATGTCAGATCGATCTATAGCGTGAAATATGTGTATGGGAGGCTATGCATTCTGATTACCGCTGGCAGCCATTCAGTTTTTCCTTGCTGCAGTTTCCTGTAATCTCCCTCAATGGGCTCAGCCTCCTTAGCAGTGATCTGTGTGCAATTTAAGGCAAGCTGACTAACTGGATTAGCTTGGGTATATGTGCGGGAAGGTCCTGCCAGTCAGAGCGTATTGCAGGCAGAGGCTTCTGAATGTCAAGATATTCATTACAGTTACAAGTTTCGCGGTCTATGGTCATAGTTATTGAGTCATTGGCCTCAATTCACTAAGCAGTTTAGATTAGTCTACAGATGGTTTTTAGTCTACTGATGGCTTGGTGTAATGTTTTAGACCTGTTTTTAGACCTTGTCTAACATTCAGTAATTACACAATTCACAAAGGCAAACAAGGAGTAACCACGCCCACTTTTTCTGACAGAGATTAGACCAGCTGATTTCTGTTGGTAAAGTCATTCTGTGAGGTATTTTAGATGTGAGGATGGAACCTTTTGAATTAATTAAGCAGGAGTTTAATTGTATGCAGAGGAGAGTTCATCAAAGGTGAATAGCATCATTTCCCCTGCTTTACCCACCTAATTACCAAATGGTTTAGACCAGGTCTAAAAACAGGTCTAAAACATTTGGTAATAGTGAATTCCCCTTTGATGCAACTGACCAAACCATCAGTAGACTAAAAACCATCAGTAGACTAGTCTAAACTGCTTAGTGAATTGAGGCCATTGTTTTACATTCACAAACCAGTGTTCAAAGCATACTGGGGCTAGTTATGATTTCCTCTGTCAGGTTGTGATTGGCTGTGATGGTAAATATCACTCGGTCATGTGACTGTTGCACATCCTATATGTGCAGCCAGCCAACTGATGTTAAATACAGAAACCACAGGAACGAAAAGCTTAGTATGCACAATGCAATTTTCTGTCAGACGGACGGCTGAATTGATTATTTACGATAGGTTGGGCCTGATTTCCAATTGTTATTCTGATCAATTCTAAATGTTGATCAGAAAAACAATTGCGTATCTGACCGGACCTGTCAGAAGTAGCAGACAACTGGTATAGTTTTCAAAGACCGCAAAAACAAGATGGCTATAGAGGCTGCCATATTTATTTCCTTTTGCAATACTAGTTGCCTGGCTATCATGCTGATCCTTTGCGTCTAATGCTGGGCATACGCGGTTAGTTTTTTATTATCAATCGAGCCGCTGATGGCTCGATTAATAATATCCGACGTGTCCGATGACCCGCTGGATCGATTCCGCGCTCGATACCGGCGGGCAGGACAAAAGAAAAAACAAAGCCCAGATAAGGAAGCAGCCCGCGGGTACAGCAGGAATCGAACTGGCCGCGCACAGGGACGAGCAGGGACGTGCCGCAATCTATCGTGTGGCTCGATACACGGTACAAAACGTACCGTGTATCCCCAGCATAATACTTTTAGCCATAGACCTTGAACAAGCATGCAGAAGATCAGGTGTTTCTGCCAAAAATCTGTCTGCATTAGCTGCATGCTTGCTTATGGTGTTACTCTACTGCAGCCAAATAGATCAGCAGAGCTGCCAGGCAACAGGTATTGTTTAAAAGGAAATAAATATGGCAGTCTCCATATATCTCCCACTAATAATACAATAATTAGCTGCAGTTGTGTCTGAATCACATCACAAAAAAAACAAAAAAAAAACATGCAGCTAATCCAGTTAGACTTAAGTCAGAAGCACCTGACTGGCAGGCTTGTTCAGGGTCTATGGCTAAAAGTATTCAAGATCAGCAGCACAGCCAGGTAATCTGTATTGTTTGACGGGAAATAAATGTCAACCTCCATATTTCTTACAGTTATTTAGACATCTCCTGTAATGGTAAACAGCTCATTCCAAGAAGAACCCAGCCATGCTATTGGTTTGAAATATAACACTTGTATGCCTTGAGCTCTAAACCAACACACATGTAATTATGAAGACTTGGGAGCAGGGTAAAGCCGAAAAACAGCTCTTATTGCTCCTGCAAAAGTCCCGGCAATGGTAATTACTGTTCCCCCTCCAGGCCGCCATTGACAATAGGGAAAGGCGTAATTCTGCTTCCAACTGTTGCTGGCGACCGAATTATGCTGTTTTTGTCGTAATTTGGGTTCCTTCTTTTGACAGCACCCAGATTACTGTCTGCCCACTATAGCTGTAATTCACATTATGGCCTATGGTGACACCCACATTTCCAGTGCCATTTTTTTACCTGATTCGCTAAACCAAACCACCAGTTTCTTTACTTTTCTCTCAAAACCATTCGGATATCATGATTTCGACAATTGACTGTATATTGTATGTTGATCAGAGGCAATTGGCCTGTCATGACAGGTTTGCTTTTACTGCCGCCGTGACTGACCTGTTCCCTGCTCCAAACAGGTGTCTATGAGGAAGCAGGAGATCGAGGATCGGCTTAACGCCTGGAACGTGTTCAGTGAGAAGAACAAGGAGCTGTGTGATTGGCTGACGCAGATGGAGAGTAAAGTGCTGCAGACCGCTGATGTGAACATCGAGGAAATGATTGAAAAGCTGCAGAAGGTATTTGTGGAGAACGGATTAGAGATTTTCTGATTAGATCTTCAGCATCTGAGCTATTGCAATTAATTCCAGCGTCTAATGGTGGATAATGCCAGCAATTAAGTGTGTGGCTGCATAGATTAGTGTTCCTTGAGGAAACGCATTCTCGCCTGTAATTACAGGAAACGACAAAGCTGACGTTTGAGCTGAAACTTGCGGTTTAAGTTTTTTCATAGGAAGAAGTAATCTGAGGGTCTCCATCCATATTATTTCCTGCCATTCTAAACATATGACATTGCTGGGTTGTGATTTTAAAGAGGAACTGTAACAAAGGATTGAACTTCATCCCAATCGGCAGCTTATACACTCTTTCCCATGAGAAATCTTTACCTTTTCTCAAATAGATCATCAGGGGTGTCTGTATAGCTGATATTGTGGTGAAACCCCTCCCACAGTGTGATGTCAGGACCATGGTACTAACAGTGTCTGTGAACCTTGTTGCATTGTGGGAAATAACGTCTGCTTCCAACTGCCAAGCAACCAGTATCTCCCTCTGTGCATATGTATCTCTATAAAAAATATCAACCTTTTAGCCTATGGAGTGTGGTTATATAGAGATAATGGCAGTTGGTGCTGTCTGTTTTTTTCATGTCTGCCAGTAGTAAAGATGATTAGGTGCAGGCTGATAGTGGATCAAACAATATGAACAAACTAGGTGGACTAAGCCCTTTAATATAACTGGCTCTAGTCCCTCACAACACCCTGCCCCTATGACCGCCGCCGACGTATGTAAGCATACACACGCCCGCCTCTCTTTTCTCCCATAGGACTCAAAGCACATAGGCTTGTCTCCGATCAGTACATAGTGATGTGTATTGGGGAAAAAGTTATGAGGTCATAAATGCCAGACTAACAAGTGGCGTTTTAATTTTGATTTAAACGTGTCCAGAGTTGGAGCTGTCTTGATTCAGTTTGGCAAGGCATTCCAAAGAGTATGGGCAGCAGGACAAAATGTACTGGCTCTAAAGGTTTTTAGATGGACTCTGGGGGTGGTTAAGTTATTTGGTTCTTTTGATCTGAAGTTGTGAGAGGTGCAACGCAGTTGCAATCATTCCTTCAGGTAGGTCATGTAGGGATTTGAATGTTCGCATGCCACCTTTGAAAATGATTCTCCATTTTATGGGTAGCCAGTGTAATGAGCAAAGGATTGGTGTTATGTGGCAATGGTGTGGTTGGGTTGTTAACAGTCTTGCGGCAGCAGTCTGTACTGGTGCAGGCGGTGAAGGGGCTGCATAGAGGGCATTGCAAAAGTCCATCCATGATGTGATGAAAGCGTGAAGTTTTTTTTGAGGAAAAAATGGCCAATCAAAATTGGATGTGTATGCTAATCCTGAGACTAAGTACTTAGGACTATAGCTGGCCATACATGCATCGATTTATTTATTTATTTATTTTAATTTATTTTTTTCAGATTTCTTGCAAATTTGATCACTTTGATTAAATTAATCTGCCTTTAATTTGTTGCCCAAACATATGTGATCAGTCTAGTCAATTAACTTTCGTCAATTTTGTGCAGTCTCATAAATCTGATTAGACATGTTGGAAAATTTCCACTTGTTGAGGTTGCTGGGGGAGGGGCTAATCGATAGGCACATAGTGTTATACTGAATTGAGTACAGCGCTTGGAGCTCGATCAATGCTCAATAGATTTCTCCTGAAGTTTATCAGAATCGTCTGCCATGTATTGTAGGAATAGATCAATATCTGACAGAATTGAAATCTGATAGAGATCGGCTAGGCATGTTGGGCCATAATGGAACCATGTATGGCTTGCTTATGACAGTGGTAGGGAATAGATTGTAGCTCCTTTAAGGGGCAGTTATTAAGCTATGTACCCACGGCCAGATGGATCGGAGATCTCTGCCACCAAACGATCGTTCCCCAATCCATCTGGCTGAATCACACCAGTGGTGTCAAACTCAAAACACACAAGGGCTCAAAATCTAGTATAATCAGATCATAATCGTAATCATAGTGCAAGTTTCAGGTCAAATTTTTTTTAATAAGGATTTAACATTTATTGAACAGTCTCATACTAACTATAGAGCCCGTGAGGGGCCTGCTCCTCCCCCTTCTGCAGAGGAGCGCAGTGGAGCAGTGTAATATTTGCCTGCCCTAGTGCTGCTTTGGTCTCCTCTGGTCTTCCTGACAGGCACACGCTGTATGCTTCATACCTCTGGCTCTGCATGCATGTCACATGATTGGGAGTGTGTGTGTGTGTGTGTGTGTGTGTGTGTGTGTGTGTGTGTGTGTGTGTGTGTGTGTGTGTGTGTGTGTGTGTGTGTGTGTGTGTGTTTTGGATCCCCAGAGTGGACCCCTGCTAATTTTGTTGGGAGGCGTGGGTCTGGTGGGTTGTTGCTGCACCATTAAACTCCACTATGGCCTTAATTCACTAAGCAGTTTAGATTAGTCTACAGATGGTTTTTCTACTGATGGTTTGGTGTAATGTTTTAGACCTGTTTTTAGACCTGGTCTAACATTCAGCAATTACACAATTCACAAAGACAAACAAGGAGTAACCACGCCCACTTTTTCTGACAGAGATTAGACCAGCTGATTTCTGTAGGTAAAGTAATTCTGTGAGGTGTTTTAGATGTAAGAATGGAACCTTTTGAGTGAATTAAGCAGGAGTTTAATTGTATGCAGAGGAGAGCTCATCAAAGGAGAAGGATGTCAGTCAACGCTGCTTGTTTGTGAATAGCATCATTTCCCCTGCTTTACCCACCTAATTACCAAATGGTTTAGACCAGGTCTAAAACATTTGGTAATAATGAATTCCCCTTTGATGCAACTGACCAAACCATCAGTAGACTAGTCTAAACTGCTTAGTGAATTGAAGCCTATGTCGGTGTTCCCCCAACCCTGTAGTCAGGCCAACCAAACAGTGCATGTTTTGTGGAAATCCACAATGGCCTCGATTCATAAAGCATTCCCGCATTCGGAAATGCAAAAAAACGCTCACTTTACCGACCACACACCAAAATATGCATTCATAAAGGCTTTTTCCGCATGAAAAGCCGACATCCACGAGCAGAGTGATCAATCACCGCCTTGCGCGGTGATTATCACAGCAACAGTAACAAATGTCAATTCATAAAGATTAGAGGTAGCGGTATGCGGACGGGTATTACCGCTACCTCTGATGTGGCGAGAAGCGTGCGGAATCCGTTGCAGTGAATGGGACAGACCTCCCAAGCAGCTGCAGAGAGAACACCGCACGGAGGGATTCCGCCTGCTTCCCCTGTTTCCGCACGTCTCCCGACAGCCTAACGCCTGCCTACAGCGGAGTATCTCCGCACGTATATCACAAGTAGCTAAATTTTTATGAATTACCACCCTGAAGGCGGAAATACCGACAGCGGTGTTTCCCCGCTCGACTTTCCCCGCTCGCAGGCAGTTTTATGAATCGAGGCCAATGTATTTGATCAGTTCTGCTGAGACACTAATTACCTCACCTGTGCATGTTTTGGTTTCCTGCAAAACATGTACTGTTGGTGGGCTTTGAGGACAGGGATGGAGAACTATGCACTATGTTACAACCAGAAACAACTGTCACCGGTGTTCTCCTCTGGATGGGAAGGCAGAGTACTGTTGTTCTTTTGCTGCTTACAATGATGCGCATTTGAAGCTCTCGGGAGGGCTACATAAAATGGTAAGGAAGTTCGACACCTGTGCCATAGACACTCTAAAACACTGCAGAAAATATCAGTGATATTTAATGTATTATAATAAATTTGCCTAGCTCTTATTCTCTGCATCACTTTATTACCACATTTATCACTGATTAGTAGATGTGGGCTTGAAATATGACTGAGGACAACTTTCAACTGACAGAATTGAAACCAGGCCAACCTAGCCCAGTAACTGCTGATCAGTTAGCTGTCTCCTACTTCATTAACCAGCAGCTACAAGATTCGACAGATTCTTGTCCGCAGGTATTCATTCAGTCCATACATCCACTCTGTACATACGTCATTAACTAGTTAGCGCAGGTATTTCTGTATCTTCAGCTCCACTAATTAGGCATTTCCTGATTGAAAAGATAATCTAGTAAAATAGCACTGTTGTCATCAGGGCTGTGGAGTCGGTCCAAAAATCCACCGACTCCGACTCCTCAGTTTAGGATTCCACCGACTCCGACTCCACGACTCCGACTCCTCTAATTTGCATATTACAATTTTGTTGATTAAAAGTATGTAACATGAAATTCGTCTCATAACTGCCAACGCTTAGGAATTTTACAAGACAACTGAAGTGAGAAGGATATGTAGACTACTATATTTATTCCCTTTAGACTAAAACTAGTCCTTAGTAATAGTACTTGTAAAAGGTACAAACCGGAACAAAGAACATCTATCAGGCCCTAGGCAATGTAAGTGTGGGTACATGTAAGAATGATGTGCAGGTACTCTGCAGGGGAATGAGGAGATTGTAAACAGACAACACCTCTGTGTTCAATGTGCACAGCATTCTCAGTGGATTCCCTGCAGCTCTGTGAGGAGTGCATATGTAGAGTATAGTACTACTGTGTAACAAAGTAAACCTGAGACAGATGAAATTAAAGTTTTATACATACCTGGGGCTTCCTCCAGCCGCCTTCAGGATAATCAGTCCCTCGTTGTCCTCCTCCACCACCTGGATCTTCTGCTATGAGTCCAGGTACTTGAGCCAGTCTGGCGTAGTGCGCATGAACACACTCCACCGCTAGGAGCATACTACACCTGTGCAGCACTATTGCGCAGGTGCAGAATGTTCCTGGCTGTGGGAGTGGCATGCGGCCGGACTGCGCTGACTGGCTGAATTACCAGGACTCGTAGCAGAAGATCCGGGTGGTGGAGGACAGTGAGGGACTGATTAGCCTGAAGGGGGCTGGAGGAAGCCCCAGGTATGTATAAAACTTTACTTTTCATCCGTCTCAGGTACCCTTTAATTTGTAGTCACCAAACCAAATTTTAATAACATATCAAATTATTTGATTTCATCAGCAAAGGGAGTGCATACATTTGCATAAATCGGCATCAGTGCAGAATTATTTCCATCTCATTAACCATCTCTATTAGTGACACAGCTACACATCAGGCTTTATTCTTACAGCATAGATGTTATTTAGTATATATAAGAGATTCCTGTGTACGCATCATATATACAGTCACAATCAGATATGTATATCTGACCTTAAAAATACGGGGATTGCTTTATTGAAGCAGCACAAGTAACTAATTTTGATTGGTTTATTTCATTTTTGTGGACTAAGCACAGCTATTACTGTATATATACATTATTTTTAATGACTATTATCTGAGAAATAGAACATTTTATCATATTTTCTATTTTAATTACAGTTACAAATTCATTAGGAGTCGGAGTCGGAGTAGGTGCATTTTTTCCCGACTCCGACTCCGACTCCAGGCACCCAAAATTGCCCGACTCCACGACTCCGACTCCACAGCCCTGGTTGTCATGTTGACATTTACTAATAGATGATTATCTTTACCTGTTGTATGTCTCATTACCACCTCCAATGTTTCCTCTTTCCTGTTTCTAGACAGGCCATAGCTGGTTGATGTGGCCATCAGATACATTCCTCTCAGATCATTATCTGATCAGAGAGGGATCTATCTGATCAAATCCCTCCACTCAACTTTACCATAGAAGATTAACTCAGAGTCAAGGGCGTACACACGCACTACAGCCGCCAACGACGGGTCCGTCGGCACCTCCCGCTGGGCGGGTTTTCAGCAGACTGTAGTGCGTGTGTATGCACTGTCGGCGGACTGATAAGGCTTTTCCTGAACGATCCGCCCGGCGGACCCGCCGTTGGCTGCTGTAGTGCGTGTGTACGCACCTTCAATCAGGACAAGACAAGACACAGAACATTTATATTGTAATTTTCTCCTGGTGGACTCAAAGCTTCTTCAGGGCTGCAGCCATTGAGGGCATGCTCCACGGGCAACCAGGATCATTAGGAGCCATGTCCAAAGACTGCTTACTGTTTTATGTACTGGCTTGAGCCAGATTTGAACGCTACTCTTTTATGTACTGGCTTGAGCCAGATTTGAACCCTGGTCTAAGGCTCAAATCCTATATCGCCTTACCAGTAGGCTATCCAGGTGACCCATGTAACTAAATAAATGGATCACTTGATTAGTTTGCTGTTGGTTATGTCTACCACGATGGAAAGTCATTTTTGTAGAATTGGGATTTTCTCAATGTTGGTGTTTATTCTGTTGTTAGGATTGCATGGAAGAAATTAATCTCTTCAGTGAAAATAAGCTTCACTTGAAGGAAATCGGAGACCAGCTGATCACTGCCAGCAATAAGACCCGCTCTAAGGAAATCGAGAACAAGCTGAACAAAGTGAACGAGCGTTGGAAACACCTCTTTGATGTCATTGGCTCACGGTAAGAGCTTTCTTATTGCAGTATTTCTGTTAAAACAAGTTTTTATGTTTCTAGTAAGGTTGAGGAGGAAGTGTCTGCTTACTATAATCACAAGATTGGTCTCAGTATTGAGATAAAGTATTGCTGAACCATCATCAATGCATCTACTTACTCCTCAATGGGAACCGAGCAGCATTTTTAGCCCCTAGGGCACCTCAATAGTAAATTAAAAATGCATTCTGACAATGTGGCTCATAAATAAAAATCTTCTTTTCTACCTCCTCTTCTTACATTTAAATGTTTGATAGAAGCTTTAATTGCCCTATTTCCAAGGCTTGCAGTCCGCAGTAAGAGCAGGCAGATACGGATTGCTGTAATAAGCAGTAGCAATGAGCAAACAAAAGCTTTAATCAGTGGGAAGGGGTGGTGGTAGGATGCTGTGTACACCCTGCTTCTGGATAAGGGAAGGGGAGGAGGGAACATGGCAACTCCTACAGCTGTTCGAAACCAGGACACTCGTTTCCGATCACTGTGATAATCGATCAGAAACAATTGGTCGTGCCCATTAATGGCTGAGTTTGCGCTTACCAGTTTGATTCCATTAATCTGATCAAATATCTATCTATCTATCTATCTATCTATCTATATAGTGGGTTTACACAGTTTGTCATATTACTGCCACAACCATCAATCAATTTTAATGGAATTCCACGTGAAAGACCAACACAAAGTGGTGTACACGTGAGAAGTGGAGCAAAAATCATACAGGATTCTAAACATTAAAACAAACCACACAAAAAATGCAAAGTGGGGTGTGCATAATTATTCAGCCCCCTGAGTCAATACTTTGTAGAATCACCTTTTGCTGCAATTACAGCTGCCAGTCTTTTAGGGTATGTCTCTACCAGCTTTGCACATCTAGAGACTGAAATCCTTGCCCAATCTTCTTTGCCAAACATCTTCAGCTCCATCAGATTAGATGGACAGCGTTTGTGAACAGCAGTTTTTAGATCTTGCCACAGATTCTCCATTGGATTTAGATCTGTACTTTGACTGGGCTATTCTAACACATGGATATGTTTTGTTTTAAACCATTCCATTGTTGCCCTGGCTTTATGTTTAGGGTCGTTGTCCTGCTGGAAGGTGAACCTCCACCCCAGTCTGAAGTCTTTCGCAGACTCCAAGAGGTTTTCTTCCAAGATTGCCCTTTATGTGGCTCCATCCATCTTCCCATCAACTCTGACCAGCTTCCCTGTCCCTGCTGAAGAGAAGCACCCCCAGAGCATGATGCTGCCACCATATTTGACGATGGGGATGGTGTGTTCAGAGTGATGTGCAATGTTAGTTTTCCGCCACACATAGCGTTTTGCATTTTGGCCAAAAAGTTCCATTTTGGTCTCATCCGACCAGAGCACCTTCTCCCACGTTTGCTGTGTCCCCCACATGGCTTGTGGCAAACTGCAAATGGGACTTCTTATGCTTTTCTGTTAACAATGGCTTTCTTCTTGCAACTCTTCCATAAAAGCCAACTTTGTGCAGTGCACGGCTAATAGTTGTCCTATGGACAGATTCCCCCACCTGAGCTGTAGATCTCTGCAGCTCGTCCAGAGTCACCATGGCCCTCTTGACTGCATTTCTGATCAGCGCTTTCCTTGTTCGGCCTGTGAGTTTAGTTGGACGGCCTTGTCTTGGTAGGTTTACAGTTGTGCCATATTCCTTCCATTTCTGAATGATCACTTGAACAGTGCTCTGTGGGATGTTCAAGGCTTTGGAAATCTTTTTGTAGACTAAGCCTGTTTTAAATTTCTCAATAACTTTATCCCTGACCTGTCTGGTGTGTTCTTTGGACTTCATGGTGTTGTTGCTCCCAATATTCTCTTAGACAACCTCTGAGGCCGTCACAGAGCAGCTGTATTTGCACTGACATTAGATTACACACAGGTGCACTCTTATTTAGTCATTAGCACTCATCAGGCAATGTCTATGGACAACTGACTGCACTCAGTCAGACCAAAGGGGGCTGAATAATTATGCACACCCCGCTTTGAAGTTATTTATTTTTTAAAAAAAATTGTGGAATCATGTATGATTTTCGTTGCACTTCTCACGTGTACACCACTTTGTATTGGTCTTTAACGTGCAATTCCAGTAAAATTGATTCATATTTGTGGCAATAATGCAACAAAATGTAGAAAACTTCAAGGGGGCCGAATACTTTTGCAAGCCACTGTATATATATCTCAGGGACCTCCTGCTTAGCACTAAGTCTATAGTCATGTCATTGATTGTACCTCGAGGGAACTTGGAATACCCACCATAGCCATAGTCTAGCATCCCTAAAGATGCCCATTAATGGTACAATCTCCCAATGCAATCATTGCGATTGAATAAAAAGGATTGTTCGGCCCACCAACGGAGGGGAAAATCCTAAGCAATCTGATCAGACTAACAGAGTCGACTTGACCTTCGGATCGATATAATGATTTTTAATTGTCCGATCAATCGTACAGTCCATCATACTGGAGATTGTACCTTAACATGTAAAGCCAGTATGGGAAGTAACCAGTTAAAGTGGTATAAAACTCAACATATTTGCTCTAAAAGATTATTTACACCATAAAAACTATTACCACCAAAAAAAGAAAAAAAAATGGTAGCAGAACAGCTTTCAAACAGTTAAAACAGCACTTTATTTTTCAGTCGGCAGCTTTTGGCCTCATCCAAAGATGTGATATCTTATCTTTGGTTTACTAATTGCAGCTCACAAAGGAATGTAAACATTAGCAGTGTGCTGGAACTAAACTGCAGGGCCAGGCAGAGGCAAAACAGGCTCCAGCCTCATGGTGCAGTGTAGCAGGGGGCGCACAACTCACTCAGCTATCATTTCCCTATTGTGTATGAAACAGAGAGAAAGAAGAAAAAGGGGTGCATGGCAGTGACTGCAAGCCAGATAACTAGAGATGAAGGTGTTGGAGGCCCTGGGGCGCCTCTTCTAAACGCAATCAGTGTGTGATTAGTGGAGTGGCACACTTTGGTGTCTCAGCCTTGGGTGCTGGAGGACCTTGTCCTTGCTCTGCTGAGCTGCCACACATAGTAAAAGCACAGACAGCTGAGAAATTATCACTAGATAGGTTTTAATATATAAATACTGCAGCTATGTAATGGCAGCTTTCATAGCAGATAAACTGTACTTTGGGAACTTGTAATTTGTCAACAGACTATATTACTTGTGCACAAAAGCAAATATGGTAACTATGGGTAATAAAAAGTAGGAAAACACATTTTATTGAATGTTATGACAGACTTTTATCCCACTTTAACTGTGTTTAAAATACAAATGCAATGCAGTTACAGTAATATCCTGCACAAGCTATGAACCTGGAACACTGCAATAGTTCTCACCAGGAGCCTAAGAGGATGAGGGATAAAGTGTGTGTGGGAGGAGTTAGTTAGCTGTATAAGGTAGTTGTACCACACTGGGTGGAGATAGTGTTCTAGGTGGGATTTGTTTCCTGGACTTACAGACCAGCGTTCCAACAGCGTAGATGCTTAGCCTCTTCTCCACAATGTAGCATACATTGTTTTTCATGCCACAGGGCAAATCCTTCTAGTATGGAAGGACCTCTAGATAGAGTCATACAAGAACACGCAGTGAGGTGACCGGAGTCTGCACATTCTCGCTGAGTGCGACAGTCTGGCTCTGGGCTTAGACGATGATGTGATTCAGCCTGTGACATCAGGCCCGGCTTGGCCATATGGCACTAATACAAGCAGCTCCCTCCTCACATGTATTGTGTGCGTGTGTAAGGCCTTGTGCCATTCAGAAAAGGATTGTCAAGTCTGATTACTGGCTGCAGCGTGATGTAGTACAAAAGGGAAGGGGGAGATTGGAGCGTCTGAATAGCGGGCCATTCACAGCGCCCAGCTCTGACATCTGTCCTTTACACACTTAACATCTGAATGGCCGTAATATTACACCTGTTACTCAGTAATCGTTGTTCATTATAGTTTTGTTAAAGTTCAGATTAAGTGCAATTAATTTTAAAACCAATCTGTGTCCAATGAAAGAAGATGAGTGTTGTAGGTCAGACTGAAGCAATAAGCAGCATGTCATTGTGAAGCTCATAACAACGCTGAACTATTGAAAACAAAAAGAAAATGTGACCCACTGGACAAGTGATATGAACTTGCTTATTTTAGTGTCTAATTGCTACAGGACTAACCTTCCGCATCACTTCCTGGTATGCTTGTGCATCGGCAGGTTACCCCACCTCAGTGTGACATTTTCAGTCACAAAATGGAGGCTACTACGACTTTCAAAAAAGAGGTTTTGGAATTGCCAGATGAAGATTTGGGACTTATTTATTTTTTTAAGCATCTCCTTCAGGGAACTGAACACCAGGAAATGTTTTTGTTTTTAAGTGAACCTCCCCTTAAGGGAGGTTTGTAATGCAATGTGCTGTTTGGGTGAACCTCACCACTTACCTGCAGGGAGCTGCTCCTCTGGCCCCTATGGGATGCGCCATCTTCTCCACGGACTGGCTATATCTGCCACATTTTTTTTTTTATTTCTGGTAGTGTGTTTCTTGCGTTCCGCAATGCTGCTGGGAGATGTAGTCCATGGATGCAACTACAGAGATGTCTTGGCATCCACAGACTACATCTCCCGACATGCATTTGTGTGCGCATGAGACACTGCCAAGAACTATGAAATTCGGCAGATGTGTCCAGTCCATGGAGAAAAGGATGCATCTCCCAAGGGCTGGGAACCTGAGGAGCAGCACCCTGTAGGTAAGTATTAAGGCTTACCCCTGCCGCCCACCCCCGCACAAATGGCGCACTCCATTATAAGTCCAGTGCCCTTCCTGTAGTGTAGTGCCCAGATCTGTAATCCATACTTGTGATTTGACCTTAATAGGTCCAGAGTTCCAGAATTGTATTTGCTCTCTTCCTGTTACTGCTTGCCATTGAATCATAAAGCTTTTTGAGGCAATACAATGCAATAACATTTTGTAAAGCGCTTTTCTCCCATAGGACTCAAAGCAGATACAGTAGATATGTCTCAGCTCAATGCGTGATTGCAGGTTGGACTGTGAAGAAATAATCAGGTGTTCATAAATGCCAGACTATTAACAGGTGGCTTTTTAGTTTGGACTTAAATGCTCCCAGTCCTGATTGGGTGAGGTAGGGAATTCCAAAGTGTAGGGGCAGCACGACAAAAGGCTCTGTCTCTGAAGATTTTGGAGTGGACTCTGGGGGTGACCAGGTTATTAGATCCTTTTGATCTAAGATTGTGGGGGGGAGGGGGTGATGCTATTGCAGCAAGTCCCTTAGGTATTGAGGGCCCAGATTGTGCAAGGATATGAATGTCAATAAGCCAATCTTAAATAGAATTCTCCATTTTATGGGTAGCCAGTGGAGCGAGCCAAGGTTTGGTGTTATGTGGCTATGGCAGGGTTGGCTTGTGGCGGCATTCTGTGCTAATTGCAGGCGATACAGATCCTTTGAAAAGCATGTATAGAGAACATTGCAGAGGATCAGTAGGGTGGTCAGAAAAGGAAGTCCGCAATGGCAACCTTAGTTTGCGTTGTCTTTAATGGCGTCACAGCTGTTAGTTTCTCCCTTCCTCAGGGACTGAACTGCCTCCTTCTGCAACATCCCCTGATCAGTTTTGTAACTTTCATCAACAGTAGAATGCCATGTTACAGGGCGGTATACTCTAGCAAGGACCATTCTAATATTATTTTCACCCTCCTTTACTGGCACTATAGTTCCTGTTATATTTTTCAATACTATTACCTGTGTCTACCTTAGCTCTGAGCTCCGCAGTAGGGCAAGAAGCAGAAAAGCAGAATATCCATGCTAAAATACCCATAGACCTGAGATACGAGTCATCTTGTGTAGCCATTCTGGGCTGAGCAACAATTTCCTGCAAGGACAGGTCTCAGGTGGGAGCCTAGAACCTGTCTAGAGGCACATGGGCTTGGCTGCCATATTCCAGGTCTCGGGTCTGTTGATAATTTAGAAACATCACGAGCTGATTGTAGTGTTTGGATCTTTTTTTGAGTTCCCCACCAACTCAATCTGCCATGATGATCGTTGTTTCAGCACATAGCCAAACGTCGTTTGTGTAATTGCAAGCCTGTACTGACGTTGTGAGATCACAGAGACAGTTGCTCATCGCTCAAAACATTGCCGGAAAAATTGTCGCAAAAATAATTTAGGGTGTATGGGCCTTTGGAGACGGGCATACTTTTATCTTAATGACGTGTATTTATGCTTGAAAAGAATATCTGTTTTCCCTTTTGCTGTTGCATGTATATAAGCTGTCTGTACCACCAGCCTGCAAACAAACAGGATATAAGCCAGACGAAGGCTGCAAGGCCGAAAGCTTGCTTGTTTTTATTCATTTTCAGTTGGCCAATAAATGGTATCATCCTGATTTAAAACTTCTTGTTATTGCTGAAAGAGAGCCGCTGACCCATATCAGCCATTTATCTAGTGAAGTGTCTCATGTGCAGAGCTATAGCTGTGGTTGCTTTGTTTTCTGGTGTCCTGTGCTGGTATTCTCCAGCCTGGGGATGCTTAGCATGCAATCTCTAGGCACAGCGATGCTGGAAACACCACTCTGGGCTTACAGACCTCCTGCCGGCCGGATTAAAGGCCACAAAGCTTCATTAGGCTTCCAGCCAAGTGCCCGTTCTTGAAAAAGCCCTCAGAGAGAGCTGCAGCCAGACTTCCATCAGTGAGCAGGCGGCAGCTGTACCAATTCCAATACAGCTCTTACTATTCATGGGATTGTAGCAGCACAAAGCCTGCAGACGCCACACTAATACAACTCAGGCTAATTACACTGCACATTATTGCTGCAAGGTGAGGGACTCCAAGCTTCAACCAATCAGCCTTTTCTCTAATGCACAAGCTCAAGTGATGGCCTATCTGTATCATGTATAATATACTAGCGACAGCCGTGTTTGTAAAGAAAAAACAACTAAAGTGAGGGGAATATGGAGGCTGCCATATTTATTTATTTATTTTTAAGCAATGCACATTGCCTGGCTGTCCTGCTGATCCTCTGCCCCTAATACTTTGTCATAGACCCTAAACAAGCATGTAGATCAGATGTTTGACTGAAGCTTGACTGCATTTGCCGCATGCTTGTGTCAGGCGTGTGATTCAGGCACTAAAGGCCGGTACCCACCAAATGATTTTTTGCGATATCGCGCTACATTGTTAAACAATGTTTGACGGCCAGTTGTGCGCGATATTGATTCACTTTGATTGACCGCCATGATTAATGACATGCCCATTAATTACTGCGAATGAACAATGATGCGGTCACACTCATCGATCGTACTTGTGTTCGCGATTGCAGAAGATGGATCTGAGAACAATCTTTTCGGATCTTTCGTCGCCGCGTATTTCCCCTATCCATCTTCTGCGGTCTTTTGGAGAGTACATAGGTTTTTGTTCTTTTTAAGTTTTTATTGAAAAACCAAGCATGATGAAATCAATGTTACAAACTGATACTGATAAAGACAGCATCTCAGAAGAATAAGCAGATACAACTCATTCACAAGACATTACATACAAGCCACATAAAACAAGTATAGTTTGAAAAATAACGCATTGGCACAATGGTGTAAAAAGGCAACTTTGGTATACGGACGGACGTATACCTACCGCTTGAGGAGGCAAGATCTACATAGAACGGGGCAATTATAGCATTATATAAATACAAGCACACACAGTTCTCCGCATGAGAATGCTAGTTGCACTAATTTCCTAAAGTTAGCTGCTCATGACCTCTGAGATCCAAGGCACAACTAGAGGATATTGCAGAGAGTGAAAGGAAAGCGAGGAAAAAGTGAGAGAGAAGAAAAGGGGGGGGGGGGGGGTTTACGTAGCTCCATATTCCTCCCACCGGAGCCAGTTAAAGCTCCAAAGGGGCCCTGCCCCCCTGACATATGGGGACCTATTGCGAGGTTGACATATTTTTGGGGCACTAGATTTTTCTTTTATTTGGGGGGGGGGGCAATTTTTTTATTTTTGGATGATACAGCCCCCTTTAACCACTTGAGGACCACAGTCTTTCTACCCCTTAAGGACCGGCCACTTTTTTTCCATTCAGACCACTGCAGCTTTCACGGTTTATTGCTCGCTCATACAACCTACCACCTAAATGAATTTTGGCTCCTTTTCTTGTCACTAATAAAGCTTTATTTTGGTGCTATTTGATTGCTCCTGCGATTTTTACTTTTTATTATATTCATCAAAAAAGACATGAATTTTGGCAAAAAAATGATTTTTTTAACTTTCTGTGCTGACAATTTTCAAATAAAGTAAAATTTCTGTATACATGCAGCGCGAAAAATGTGGACAAACATGTTTTTGATAAAAAAAAAAACATTCAGTGTATATTTATTGGTTTGGGTAAAAGTTATAGCGTTTACAAACTATGGTGCAAAAAGTGAATTTTGCCATTTTCAAGCATCTATGACTTTTCTGACCCCCTGTCATGTTTCATGAGGGGCTAGAATTCCAGGATAGTATAAATACCCCCCAAATGACCCCATTTTGGAAAGAAGACATCCCAAAGTATTCACTGAGAGGCATAGTGAGTTCATAAAAGATATTATTTTTTGTCACAAGTAAGCGGAAAATGACACTTTGTGACAAAAAAAAAGAAAAAAAAAAAGAATCCATTTCTTCTAACTTGCGACAAAAAAAATGAAATCTGCCACGGACTCACCATGCCCCTCTCTGAATACCTTGAAGTGTCTACTTTCCAAAATGGGGTCATTTGTGGGGTGTGTTTACTGTCCTCGCATTTTGGGGGGTGCTAATTTGTAAGCACCCCTGTAAAGCCTAAAGGTGCTCATTGGACTTTGGGCCCCTTAGCGCAGTTAGGCTGCAAAAAAGTGCCACACATGTGGTATTGCCGTACTCAAGAGAAGTAGTAGAATGTGTTTTGGGGTGTATTTTTACACATACCCATGCTGGGTGGGAGAAATATCTCTGTAAATGACAATTTTTTCATTTTTTTTACACACAATTGTCCATTTACAGAGTTATTTCTCCCACCCAGCATGGGTATGTGTAAAAATACACCCCAAAACACATTGTACTACTTCTCCCGAGTACGGCGATACCACATGTGTGGCACTTTTTTGCACCCTAACTGCGCTAAAGGGCCCAAAGTCCAATGAGTACCTTTAGGATTTCGCAAGTCATTTTGCGGAATTTGATTTCCAGACTACTCCTCACGGTTTAGGGCCCCTAAAATGCCAGGGCAGTATAGGAACCCCACAAATGACCCCATTTTAGAAAGAAGACACCCCAAGGTATTCCGTTAGGAGTATGGTGAGTTCATAGAAGATTTTATTTTTTGTCAAAAGTTAGCGGAAAATTGATTTTTATTGTTTTTTTCACAAAGTGTCATTTTCCACTAACTTGTGACAAAAAATAAAATCTTCTATGAACTCACCATACTCCTAACGGAATACCTTGAGGTGTCTTCTTTCTAAAATGGGGTCATTTGTGGGGTTCCTATACTGCCCTGGCATTTTAGGGGCCCTAAACCGTGAGGAGTAGTCTGGAAATCAAATTCCGCAAAATGACCTGTGAAATCCTAAAGGTACTCATTGGACTTTGGGCCCTTTAGCGCAGTTAGGGTGCAAAAAAGTGCCACACATGTGGTATCGCCGTACTCGGGAGAAGTAGTACAATGTGTTTTGGGGTGTATTTTTACACATACCCATGCTGGGTGGGAGAAATAACTCTGTAAATGGACAATTGTGTGTAAAAAAAAATGAAAAAATTGTCATTTACAGAGATATTTCTCCCACCCAGCATGGGTATGTGTAAAAATACACCCCAAAACACATTGTACTACTTCTCCCGAGTATGGCAATACCACATGTGTGGCACTTTTTTGCACCCTAACTGCGCTAAAGGGCCAAAAGTCCAATGAGTACCTTTAGGATTTCACAGGTCATTTTGCGAAATTTGATTTCCAGACTACTCCTCACGGTTTAGGGCCCCTAAAATGCCAGTTCAGTATAGGAACCCCACAAATGACCCCATTTTAGAAAGAAGACACCCCAAGGTATTCCGTTAGGAGTATGGTGAGTTCATAGAAGATTTTATTTTTTGTCACAAGTTAGTGGAAAATGACACTTTGTGAAAAAAACAATAAAAATCAATTTTCCGCTAACTTTTGACAAAAAATAAAATCTTCTATGAACTCACCATACTCCTAACGGAATACCTTTGGGTGTCTTCTTTCTAGAATGGGGTCATTTGTGGGGTTACTATACTGCCCTGGCATTTTAGGGGCCCTAAACCGTGAGGAGTAGTCTTGAAACCAAATGTCGCAAAATGACCTGTGAAATCCTAAAGGTACTCATTGGACTTTGGGCCCCTTAGCGTACTTAGGGTGTAAAAAAGTGCCACACATGTGGTACCGCCGTACTCAGGAGAAGTAGTATAATGTGTTTTGGGGTGTATTTTTACACATACCCATGCTAAGTGGGAGAAATATCTCTGTAAATGACAATTGTTTGATTTGTTTTACACACAATTGACCATTTACATAGAAATTTCTCCCACCCAGCATGGGTATGTGTAAAAATACACCCCAAAACACATTATACTACTTTTCCTGAGTACGGCGGTACCACATGTGTGACACTTTTTTGCAGCCTAGGTGCGCTAAGGGGCCCAACGTCCTATTCACGGGTCATTTTGAGGCATTTGTTTTCTAGACTACTCCTCGCGGTTTAGGGCCCCTAAAATGCCAGGGCAGTATAGGAACCCCACAAGTGACCCCATTTTAGAAAGAAGACACCCCAAGGTATTCCGTTAGGTGTATGGCGAGTTCATAGAAGATTTTATTTTTTGTCACAAGTTAGTGAAAAATGACACTTTGTGAAAAAAACCCAATAAAAATCAATTTCCGCTAACTTTTGACAAAAAATAAAATCTTCTATGAACTCGTCATACACCTAACAGAATACCTTGTGGTGTCTTTTTTTCTAAAATGGGGTCACTTGTGGGGTTCCTATACCGCCCTGGCATTTTACAGGCCCAAAACCGTGAGTAGTCTGGAAACCAAATGTCTCAAAATGACTGTTCAGGGGTATAAGCATCTGCAAATTTTGATGACAGGTGGTCTATGAGGGGGCGAATTTTGTGGAACCGGTCAGAAGCAGGGTGGCCTTTTAGATGACAGGTTGTATTGGGCCTGATCTGATGGATAGGAGTGCTAGGGGGGTGACAGGAGGTGAATGATGGGTGTCTCAGGGGGTGATTAGAGGGGAAAATAGATGCACTCAATGCACTGGGGAGGTGATCGGAAGGGGGTCTGAGGGGGATCTGAGGGTTTGGCCGAGTGATCAGGAGCCCACACGGGGCAAATTAGGGCCTGATCTGATGGGTAGGTGTGCTAGGGGGTGACAGGAGGTGATTGATGGGTGTCTCAAGGTGTGATTAGAGGGGGGAATAGATGCAAGCAATGCACTGGCGAGGTGATCAGGGCTGGGGTCTGAGGGCATTCTGAGGGTGTGGGCGGGTGATTGAGTGCCCTAGGGGCAGATAGGGGTCTAATCTGATAGGTAGCAGTGACAGGGGGTGATTGATGGGTAATTAGTGGGTGTTTAGGGTAGAGAACAGATGTGAACACTGCACTTGGGAGGTGATCGGACGTCGGATCTGCGGGCGATCTATTGGTGTGGGTGGGTGATCAGATTGCCCGCAAGGGGCAGGTTAGGGGCTGATTGATGGGTGGCAGTGACAGCGGGTGATTGATGGGTGGCAGTGACAGGGGGTGATTGATGGGTGATTGATAGGTGATTGACAGGTGATCAGTGGGTTATTACAGGGAAGGACAGATGTAAATAATGCCCTGGCGAATTGATAAGGGGGGGTCTGAGGGCAATCTGAGCGTGTAGGCAGGTGATTGGGTGCCCGCAAGGGGCAGATTAGGGTCTGATCTGATGGGTAACAGTGACAGGTGGTGATAGGGGGTGATTGATGGGTAATTAGTGGGTGTTTAGAGGAGAGAATAGATGGAAACACTGCGCTTGGGTGGTGATCTGATGTCGGATCTGCGGGCGATCTATTGGTGTGGGTGGGTGATCAGTTTGCCCGCAAGGGGCAGGTTAGGGGCTGATTGATGGGTGGCAGTCACAGGGGTGATTGATGGGTGGCAGTGACAGGGGGTGATTGATGGGTGAGTGACAGGTGATCAGTGGGTTATTACAGGGAAGGACAGATGTAAATAATGCCCTGGCGAATTGATAAGGGGGGGTCTGAGGGCAATCTGAGCGTGTAGGCGGGTGATTGGGTGCCCGCAAGGGGCAGATTAGGGTCTGATCTGATGGGTAACAGTGACAGGTGGTGATAGGGGGTGATTGATGGGTGATTGATGGGTAATTAGTGAGTGTTTAGAGGAGAGAATAGATGGAAACACTGCGCTTGGGTGGTGATCTGATGTCGGATCTGCGGGCGATCTATTGGTGTGGGTGGGTGATCAGTTTGCCCGCAAGGGGCAGGTTAGGGGCTGATTGTTGGGTGGCAGTGACAGGGGGTGATTGATGGGTGATAGGTGATTGGCAGGTGATTGACAGGTGATCAGTGGGTTATTACAGGGAAGGACAGATGTAATTAATGCACTGGTGAATTGATAAGGGGGGGGTCTGAGGGCAATCTGAGCGTGTGAGCGGGTGATTGGGTGCCCGCAAGGGGCAGCTTAGGGTCTGATCTGATAGGTAACAGTGACAGGTGGTGATAGGGGGTGATTGATGGGTGATTGATGGGTAATTAGTGGGTGTTTAGAGAAGATAACAGATGTAAACAATACATTTGGGAGGTAATCTGACGGCGGGTTTGCGGGCGATCTAATGGTGTGGGTGGGTGATCAGATTGCCCGCAAGGGGCAGGTTAGGGGCTGATTGATGGGTGGCAGTGACAGGGGGTGACAGGGGGTGATTGATGGGTGATAGGTGATTGGCAGGTGATTGACAGGTGATCAGTGGGTTATTACAGGGAAGAACAGATGTAATTAATGCACTGGCGAATTGATAAGGGGGGGTCAGAGGGCAATCTGAGCGTGTTGGCGGGTGATTGGGTGCCCGCAAGGGGCAGATTAGGGTCTGATCTGATAGGTAAAAGTGACAGGTGGTGATAGGGGGTGATTGATGGGTGATTGATGGGTAATTAGTGGGTGTTTAGAGGAGAGAATAGATGTAAACAATGGATTTGGGAGGTGATCTGATGTCGGATCTGCGGGCGATCTATTGGTGTGGGTGGGTGATCAGATTGCCCGCAAGGGGCAGGTTAGGGGCTGATTGTTGGGTGGCAGTGACAGGGGGTGATTGATGGGTGATTGACGGGTGATTGACAGGTTATCAGGGAAGATAGATGCATACAGTACACAGGGGGGGGGGGAGTCTGGGGGGGGGGTCTGGGGAGAATCTGAGGGGTGGGGGGGTGATCAGGAGGGGGCAGGGGGCAGGGGGGGGATAAAAAAAAAAATAGCGTTGACAGATAGAGACAGGGAGTGATTGATGGGTTATTAGGGGGGTGATTGGGTGCAAACAGGGGTCTGGGGGGTGGGCAGGGGGGGGTCTGAGGGGTGCTGTGGGCGATCAGTGGGCGGGGGGGGCAGATCAGTGTGTTTGGGTGCAGACTAGGGTAGCTGCAGCCTGCCCTGGTGGTCCCTCCGACACTGGGACCACCAGGGCAGGAGGCAGCCTGTATAATACACTTTGTATACATTACAAAGTGTATTATACACTTTGTAGCGGCGATCGCGGGGTTAACATCCCGCCGGCGCTTCCGTATGGCCGGTGGGATGTTACGGCGGGTGGGCGGAGCCAGTTGCCGGGGGAAGCGCGCGTCATCAATGACGCGATCGCTCCCCCGGCATGCCTAAAGGACGCGCCGCCTGAAGGCGTATTGCGGTCCTTTAGGCGTCCACTTTGCCGCCGCCCATGGGCTGTGGGCGGTCGGCAAGTGGTTAAATAAAGAAGTTAAAGGTAGGTGTCAGAGAGGGGTTACGTTGGGAAAAGTTACGGTTAGATGTTGGAAAGGGGGGTTTTCTTGATGACCAAACAGCTGAAGGAATGCCACTAAACTGCAGCCCAAAACAGCATCACTTATCCGAAACCCCACACTGGGGCTAATATTTATTATTATTATTATTATTGATTTATAAAGCACCAACATATTCTGTGACACTGTACAAAAGTAAGAAACAAACATGGGGTACATAATAATACAGAGAAATGGTATACACCAATATACAAGATACAGAATCAATACAAAATAAAGCATTGGTAATGACAATGATAAAAGTAACATGATAAATAAAATGTATAATGAATTCCAAGACACAAAAAGGTGAGAGAGCCCTGCTTTTCCAAACTTGCAATCTACAGGAATGGGGGGGAGGGCGGGAGAGGTCTGGGTAGTATAAAATAAACACACCTGGAGGCAGTGTGTTTTTTTAGGATATCTACCATGTTTCACCTAAAGTAAGACATCCCCTGAAAATAAGCCCTAGCAGGAGTTCCTAGCATGCTTGAAATATAAGACATCCCCTGAATGTAAGCCCTGGCAGCAGCCCACATGACACCAGCAAGTCATATTCAATACAAAGCCTGGATACAGGAGAGCAGCAGTATAATGTGAGTTATACAGTCCTGTATATGTGTCAGGCAATTTGTGTTCTTTGTTGGAGCCATCCCTCCTGATCGGAGCAGTGCTTTTCAGCGCTGCTAGATTTGGGCGCAGCCAGCGCCGCCATAGACTGTAATGGGAATCAGTCTATAGCGGCGCTCAGTGAGGAAGGTCGGCTCCGTCAGAAGACGGAGCCGAAGTTGCTTAAAAAACACAATAATTCGGCCTCCAGCAATCGCTGGAAGCCGAATTATTTCATTCCCCCACTATCCATGTCGGCCTGGAGGGGGAATAGTAATTAAAACGCCCCGGACTTGTGCAGAAGCAGGACCAGCCATTTAACAGCTGGATCCTGCGCCCAAGTCTACCAGCGCCGTATTCAAATGTACGCCTCCTGATCTGTCCTGATAAGCATCAGCAGCACTTCACCTCTTCACCTTTTCTCAGGACACACAGCTTATCCTATCACAGCTCTGGGGAGCCTGACAGAGTTCTCTGCCTGCAAGAAATACTCTTACCCACATGATCAGCAGAATCAATTTCTTCTAAGTGAGAGCCAATATCTACAAACCACAAGCTCTGTGCCTGCTGCTTGTGTTTCAGCAGGGCATGCAGTATATACATTTTGTATAGGAAAACAACCAGTTTTTTTCCCCCAAAAAAATAAGACCTCCTCCGAAAATAAGCCCTAGCACATCTTTTGGAGCAAAAATTAATATAAGACAGTGTCTTAATTTCGGGGAACCATGGTAGCAGAAGTGCAACTTGGCCTTAGGACAGAGAGGAAGTGGCCGAAGGTAGAGCGTATGCTTCTCGAAAAAAGTGAGTTTTGAAAGAGCGTTTTTTAAGATAACAAAGATTGGAGAGTGCCAGATGTGTTGTGGAAGGGCATTCCAGAGGAGGGGTGAAGCACATCCAAAATACATACTAATATTAAGTGTGCTTACCTGAGGAAAATGTATGCGTGCTCTAACACCAAATTTTAACCCTAGCAAGTCTGGCTCTGCAAATCTGGCTCAATTGGCTATTCATGAGTCAATTCTCATGCAAATATGCATTTGCTTTCACACGCCAAACTATGCAGGGTCAAAAAACGAATACCGCAAAGCGGTCGCCCTGCGGGAATTAGTTCATGCCACATAAGCACTATCCAGGAGCGCCACAGGGAGGCTTCCCAATGCCCCCATACAACCGGGGGACCGCGGGGTCCCAGGAACTCTCACCGCCTGGGAACCACAGCAGCACCCCGGAGGGGGAGGCTGGGTGGCGCAGGCGACCCCCCCCAAGCGTGGCCAGCGCTGGGGGGAGCCGTCCGCTCCAACCTCCCAATATTAAAAACAGGCACTTATCTTAACGTCCATTGCGTTCTGCTACATGCGCATTAACTTGGGGGGCACCACATGAGTAAGGAGTGAAGCATGGGTCACCCCAAGCTTTAGAGCTCAGGGCTGTGTCACACACAACACTCCAGAGGGTGTATCCGTCAGACTGGTATCCGTCAGACAGGCACACACGATATTCAGGTGTATATATCCGTATATGTATGAATCGGTGGTGGAGATTGGGAGGAAGTTGTACACGTAGCTTACACCGTACACAAAGCCTGTCTTCCTTTCCTTCTGATTCCATACAGAGCAGTGAATAAGTAGGCCATTGCATGGGGAGGGGAGATCTTCCTCCTGAAGATGTTGTGCCTGTGTTGCCGTTCTGCCAGGATCCACAGTGAGGAATTCTGATCGTAATGTTATGTCTTCTCGTAGAGTGCCCTCCCCTGTCCTCCTCACGTATACTGCAATCAGCTCTGCTGTAGGGGGATGGGAGCACGGCAATGCTTGTATGTGCTGTATGCAGACCTGCGAATGAATGAATGGCTGGCAGGTTATGAGGCCTGTGATTCATCTGCCACTCATGGCTATGAATGATCTGGGGAGATGTAATTATACCTGGGGAAGCAGAGGCGATGGAGCAGGCAGGATCCCGCGCACTGCACTGTAATCTAAGGACATTATTCCCTTCTGCTTTTATGGTAAGGCATCCCTATATGTTTATCATTGCTGTTGTCTGCAGCTCTTCTCAGCGCCGCAGCCAGACACTGCCTTTTGTTCTAAATATCATTTTTTTTCCATTCCTTTCTGTCTCTAGAGCGCTGTACAGCGCGGTCATTTATTCTTGGTTTTTTGCTTGCAACATAATTTAACATATTAATGAGCCAATGTGCTTGGCGGCCTAATGTTGTTCATGCTGTCAGGGGGCCTGTTGCCCACCTTGCAGACCCCTTCTCACAACCTTTCCCAAGGCTTTTATTAGTCAGTCTGGAGGAGTTAGCTGATTTTATTCTTGAAATAGTCATGTTTTCATACTTCCAAAAAAGCAAAACAGGTGATTGTGGTTGCTATTGGCAACACTAGTCATTTTTATTCACTGTGGTTACTGAAAAAAAAACCACAAACAAAACAGCTTAAAGAGGAACTGTCGCGGAAATCTTAAAATTTAAAACACATACAAATAAGAAGTACATTTCTTCCAGAGTAAAATGAGCCATACATTACTTTTCTCCTATGTTGCTGTAACTTACAGTAGGTAGAAGAAATCTGACATTACCGACAGGTTTTGGGCTAGTCCATTTCTCCATAGAGGATTCTTAGCCCGGCCTTTATTCTTTATAAATACAAAACCCAGAAAAAGATTTTCACAAAGATGCTGGACGGAGCAACTGCCATTCACTAAGTGCGTTTAAAAATAAAGAAAACCCTGAGAACCCCCCATGAGAAGTTGGGCTAGTCCAAAATCTGTCAATAATGTCCGATTTCTACTTCTTACTGTATGTGACAGCAGCATAGGAGAAAAGTAATTTATGACTCATTTTACTCTGGAAGGAACATACTTGTTAATGTATGTGTTAACCTGTATTTTACATTTTAAGATTTTTGCGGCAGAGGTCCTTTAAGGCCTCTTGCACACTGCATGCGATTACAATTTGCGATTTTTAAATTGTTACTTCATACTGCATTTTTTTTGGGCGTTTTACTTCTTGTGTTGATGGCATCCAGGGAAAATCGGAATTGCGAATCTGAAATCGGATTGGCGATTTGCAGTGTGCAAGAGGCCTTAATGAACAAGCGACACCCATGCTAACCTAGAGATAAAAAACACATATATAAGTAGATAAATACTACTTCTACTTACATAACAGATGTATTGTGCTATCCACTTAACGATTCCTGTGAATTTTATAAAGGAAAAGCAGAGAATCCTACTCTAGGCTGTGGCCATCTTGCCAAGCTTAATGCTGACATCATATCCTCCCTGACTCTTGTCCCCCCCCCCCCCCCCCCTCCCTTCTCCTGCTCATTGTGTATTCATTAGCTGCCCTCCTCCCAGAGTCTTTTTTTATTTGCACATCCAATCACTGAGTCACCTCAGCCTTGCTTGTAAACACAAGTGATCAGCTAGGCAGGGAAATAAATGAAAGAGGAGGAATATATTATAGATAAAAAGAACTCCCAGCATTCAACTTTTTGGCACGGTTTGGCACAAGGGCCAGTGCTCCTAAAGTATGTGATAACTCCAAACCATAACAGCAGAAAAAGTTTTGAATGCAGGATTAGCATCTTTTTTTACTAAATACACTCAGACCAGTTGCTGTTGAAATTTGATTTTTATGGTGACAATACCGCTTTAAGGTGGCCAAGATACAATTCTTCGTATGATCAATTCTCTGTTTTGATCGGAAACTCGATCGCTTGGGCCCACTAACAAAAGTAAACTGCTATCCAGTTCGATCAGGTCGAAAACTATCGAAATGAAAAATCGATTGTGGAAAAAAATTGTATGTTTTATGGCCACCTTTAGAGACGTGCTTGTTGCCCACAGGAACCACTGATAAACTCTTGATTTAGCATGACTGGTGCAAAAGTGAAACAGTTGCCCATAGCAACCAGACAGTTCGGTTGATGAATGGAACAAGATTTTTCATCATGATCTGCTGATATGAGTTTCTTTTTCTTTAACTGCGGTTTTAGAGGAATGAATGGGAGCAAAATTGGTTGATATAGCAACTATTATGAGGTTTCATACAAATTAGACCTAAACTGTATGAAGGAAACATGTTCTTGTTACCATTAGCAACCACCTTCTGCAACGTTAGAGTAAAAGTGTGACTCTGACATTGGCTGTTACAGTTTATGCCTCATGTGAATGCACGTTACACACGTCCACAGTGCACAAAGTGCTGGTGAGGTGTGGACTGCTGATAACGACTGTTGGCAATATAATTGTAAAGTAATACACTGCTTATGAGCTTTGTCTCTCAGTCATAACTAAGGCAAAAGTTAATATGTAACATCCAAGTTATTGTATACTGAGTGAACAACTTTTGCCTGGCTAATGTATAACTGTAATGGAGAGGGGTCAGTGATCCTAAAATTCACTTTCAAGGAAGGGTCATTAGCACTTCTCACCAAAGGGCTTCATTATTCTGTATTCCCAATCCAGTCACTTTTCTGTGGCAGTGACTAGCCGGGAACTATATCACCCCCAGCAGGCTGATTTTATGTTCAGTCTCTCCTGAGATGAGGTTCTCCCCCATTGCATATGGTTTAGTCCCTGCCACTTTTTAAACCATATGCAACCGTAGGAAACTCTGCTTTCCACCACCACAGAAAAGGGACAGGGACGAAACTGCATGCTACAGGGAGACTCTGCTTTCCATCACCACAGTTAAGTGACAGGGACTAAACCATGTGCTAGAGGGGGAGACTCTGCTTTCCATCACCAAAGAAAAGTGACAGGGTCTACACCAGGCATAGGCAAACTCGCCCTCCAGCTGTTAAGAAACGACAAGTCCCACAATGCATTGCAGGAGTCTAAAAGCCACAGTCATGACTCATAAAGGCAAATGCATTGTGGGACTTGTAGTGCCTTAACAGCTGGAGGGCCAAGTTTACCCATGCCTGGTCTAAACCATATTCAACAGGATGAGAACAGAAACTTAGCCAGTACCTTTACTTTTGATCACATATTTTTGAAAAAACTTGGTTCTTGTCACCAATTATGATGTCCTGTCTGAGGAAGAGTTTCCTTTGAACAGTCTTTTTGATTGTTTGTTTTTCTTTTACTACCTAATTTAGTCAGTTTTCTGTTTCCTTTAATTGAGGAGAATTAGAGAAATCAGTCACATGCAGCGTTTTAAATCACCTGTTGATGAATTTTTTAAATTGCAGAATAGACTTTATAGGCCATATGCCATTCACTTTTTCCCCTAGGAGACAATTTTTCATTTTCTGTTTTGGTATTTTTTTTCAATTGCAATGTTCTGAAAAGTTATGTTAAAGCGGATGCGAGATGAAAAACTAACAAGTAACTTGTCTATATATCTTATCTAAAGTTTTTAGATAGTTTACACAGCATATCTAGCTGCAAACGGCTTCAAAAGTTTATGATTTATTCCTGTGATACAATGAGGGCAGCCATGTTCTGTTTGTCACAGGCTGAGGGCTGGAGATGCTATCAGCTTGCCTGTGTGTAAATTCAGTCCCCCTCTCCTCCTCCTCCCCTCTGCCTCTGAAATCAATGGCTAGTAACCTCCTCCTGCCCAGACTGAGCTCCCATAAGCCCTTGCTACAGTGCCAAGGCACAAAAGGAGCTGTGGGCAAGGCTTGTTTAGTTTATAGGGAATTTGAGTATTAAAACAAAAAACAAAAAAAGTATTTGGCTTGAGGAATGCCCTATAAACTATATGAAAGGAACACCATTATGCAATGAGTAAAAGTTTATCTCGGATCCACTTTAAAAGTTGGTGAAAAGGTACTGTCAAAATTATTCTGGAGTATTTTCTTGCTTGCTAAGGCATTTTATTAATAAGGTATCAAAATATCGCCTACGAGAAAACTCAGGAGAAAAAAAAAGTTAATTGCATATGGGCCAATGGTTCCAGGCACTTCAAAACCAAGAAGTGGGGTAGTATGGAAATACAGGTAAGCTACTGAAAGTAGCATTTATACTGCACTCAATAATTAAATAAATGAAACCCCATACCAATCCGGCATAAAATGGACGATTATATCTCAATAACCATTCAGTACAATTCCAGAGCCCGCCCACATTAATAGTCAACTTTACCCAGAGAGTAATGGGGAATACTCCAATACAATCAGCAACCAGCAAGTGCCTATAAATCTCACTCTGAGCAACCAGTCAGACAATGGAAACCAGGATTCTGATTGGCTGGTCTGACAGCTGCTTCGCTTTGCTCCAGTTTTCTTTGTGGGTCTTTGTAAATCATTGTTTACATGCGTAGTCTTTTAGTAGCAGCATGTCCTGCATTGTTGTGAAATACAGATAAATCTCTAATGCTCTTGTCTGTGTAGTGTGAAGAGACTGAAGGAGACCCTCGTAGTCATCCAGCAACTGGATAAGAATATGAGCAACCTGCGCACTTGGCTGGCTCGCATTGAATCTGAATTGTCTAAACCTGTAATCTACAGCATCTGTGATGACCAAGAGATAAACAGGAAGCTGGAGGAACAAAAGGTAAGCGTTCACCTCTGTCAGGGCTTCTTCACACGAAGGGCGTTTGCAGGTGTTTTTTGAGCACAAGCGATTTCAGAAATCGCCCTAAAAGCACTTGTGTAATCATTCCCTATGAGAGTGTTTACATCTGAGCGGTTCTATTCCAATCCGCTCGCCAAAGCGCTGTCTGTACCATTTTTAGGGCGATTTGCCTGTAATGGAAAGTATAGGGAAATCACAAAGCGCTTGAAAAAGTGCTTTGTATAGCGATTTCCTGAGTGTATTTAAGAATAAATACATTATATTTACTCTTTTCCGGGTCAAAGAGCTCACTTGGAAGTGAAAAATAAAATCGCTCTGCAAAAGCGCTTCAAAAAGCGCTGTACAAAAAAAACAAACCCTGACGCGCATGTAAGCGCTAAAAACAATTGTGCACAAAATCGCAAAACGCTGGCAACAACGATTGCGATTTATGATGTGAACAAGGGTCAGAGGGTTTTAAAGTGGGATGAAACTCCACCCCCCCCCCCCCCCCGAAAAAAAAAACAATTATCCAAAACGCATCGCTTCTTTACTTACCTAGCCTGTTTTAGTCATCACTGTCAGATGTAGGAGAAATCTAATATGAAGAAAGTATTTTTGCTGGTTTCCATCTTTACTGTTTCTCTGTGATGCCAAAATTTTACTTCTGGCTATAGTGTTCTTCTCTTATCTGAAATGGGAAGCTTTCTGTTATGTGCATGCTGAGATGAACTTGTTACTGTAAAAAAAAAAAAAACTTCCCACAATGCCAATGGCACTGCATGGTCACTGCAGCTAGGCAAAGCCAAAGGCTAATCAGTTAGTAAAGAACATAAGGGTTGCATATATTTGTGGGACACTATTTATTGGCTTTTTTTTTTTGAATGTTACAACCCACTTTAAGCCCACCTTGGGCACAGAGGTGAGGATACACTGATACTACCACAGTGCCATGCACTTTCTGGCAGAGACTATATCGGGTCAATCCTGTGCATGACTTTTTGGTGCCACCACAGAGACTATGGGACTTATCCGCTCAACGGACCAGATGCATAATTTAGTAAAACAACCAGCTTTATAGCCATAAACCCTACAGCTATAAGATCTCCACTGGCGCTATTGGTTGGTTGCTCCCTCGGCAACCTTATTTTGAGAGTACACTTACTTCTCCTTTTTTCACTTTTTTTTTCTAATCTACATCATTTGGGCTCCTGTTGTCTGTGTTTTTTTAAGGTTACCTGACATCTTGCTTTTCCATTGTACATTACTGCTTTGTCTCAAGAGAGCAGCCATTCACAACCTGTTTTCCTTAGGGAACCCCTGTGTGTTTGCGCACGAGATATATATGTGTGTATGTATGTATATGTATATATATATGTGTGTGTGTGTGTGTGTGTGTGTGTGTGTACTATATTCCCTATATAAAAATGGATGGGAGCCATGTATATTTTAACTAGTATGGTTTGTGGCACCCCCTACCCTTCTATTTATGCTGAAATCCACATCTGTGATGTTTATATTGATTCTTTCAGGACCTGCAGAAGGACATTGAGCTCCACAGAGCCGGGGTGGCGTCCGTGTTGAGTATCTGTGAGCGCCTGCTGCATGACACAGATGCCTGCGCCAGTGAAACAGAGTGTGACTCCATCCAGCAGACCACCAGGAGCCTGGATAAACGATGGCAGAATATCTGCTCCATGTCCATGGAGAGACGCCTCCGGTAAGAGCAGAGGCCCCCTTAGATCTGCCTCTTTCATGTCTTCTGCCATTATAGGTTACACAGGAGGCCCGCTGCTTGTTCAGTCATATTACTGGCTGAAGCTAGTTCAAAAACTCTTTCAAGGTCAAAAGTTTTCAGCTAGTCTCTGTATTAATTTTCAGATTGTGTAAATCAGAATAGTTGGATTCCTTCTCTGATATAATGCTGGGAATACACGGTCGATGTACCGCTCGATTGAGCCATTTAGATGGCTCGATTGATAATTTCCAACATGACCGATCACCCGCCCGATCGATTCCGCGCTCGATACCGCATGGGGACAATGGAAAAAGATAAGGAAAACAAGCGGAAGTTAAGAGAATCGCCTGCGTGGTCAAGCGATAGGGCGGCATAATCGAGCCGCGGAAACGCACCGTGTATTCCCAGCATAAGACATTTATGCCAGATACACCAACTAGTGCAAGCAGCGCACAGAAATTTTACAGTTACTAATGCCGGGGAAGCAATGCTTGTTAAAGAGGAGCTAGCAGCCATACTATCTCAGAAAAAAAAACACACCTATAAACGACGTAGATAAATACTTGCTCTACTTACATAGTGATTTTTCTACAGTAAAAAAAAAAAAGAGAAACCTTCTTAGCATTTCCTATTTTAACTGTGGCTATTTTGAAGCCAATCCTGATGTCATTTCCTCCCTTACTATCCTCTGCCTGATTGTGTATGCATTGCCCGCCCTTCGCTATAGAAAGTGCATTGTCTCAGCATGAGAAATATTGGCCAATCAGAGAGGAACAGAGGTGTGGGAGGGGAAAACAGAAGGGAAAGAGGCTTCAGCCAATCAGGCTGCATTAGTTAAGTCTAAGGGGAAAGTAGAGAAGAAAAAAAGGATGACCCAGCATGCCCTGCAACTTCCTTTGTGTGTACCAAATAAGTTGGGTAACCTGGGGAATGATCATTTATCAACAAGAAAAGTAATTGTGATTTTTAGTTTTGGATTGCCTGGTTAGCCCTACAGTTGCACTTTAACTGGTAACGCACATGTTGCTATGGTAATGCATTATCGTAGCAACATGTGCGTTAACCCGGTAACATGGGTGGCACTAATGGATTAACCTTGTATTAACGGTAACACTGCCTGCAATATTACTACTATTTGGTGCATCAAGCCATCAGGTAACTTAGTTTTGATGATAAAAGAGAAATGTCACCTTTTGTTAAGCACTTCCGGACGGCGGCAATTTAAATCTTCTCCCGGTTTGTGGCCGCTTATTCCTGCCTGGGCATAGATTTCAATCAGCGCCGCCCGCTCGCCATTCCCAACGCTATCCGCGCCGCTGAACCCCCTCGCTCTGCTGTCATGCTGACAGCAGAGCTTCCCTGAACCTGTGATTGCTGTGAACCAATCACATATCTTAAAAAGCACAGACCGCTCTGGTCCATAGTTTGGTCTAAAGTGGTTAAATAAAAATAAATAAATTAAAAAAGGTCACAGTATGTACACAAATGATCTTCTCATCTCAGTTTGTGGTCCCTGTGGTGACCAGTCTCCAAAGTAACTCATACTCGTATCATGGAAGAGGGAGCACCAACTCTGCTCATAGGGTTTATTCGTAGTTACACAGGCAACAAGCAAGGTATAGGATAAACATACCGGCCTTATAGCCATTTCACGGCAACTGCTGCTTCCTCAGAGACCAACAAAGGTATCCCACCTGAGGAAGCAACAGTTGCCGTGAAACGGCTGTAAGGCCGGTATCTTTTACCTGAAGCAGGCCGCACTTCTGTGCATATTGCGATAATCCCAGGCAGGCAGATGCGCTCTCCATGTAGCCTATGGAGGTAACACTACTACAGCCGAACCACAGCGGACACTACACTGGCCACTCCCGCTGGCCACACGTGGTCCGGCCCAATGGGAACCAAGCGTGATGGGATTGGAACTGGACACCTTATATGTGTGAACCCAGCCTTATTGACAATGACTGTAACATCATTATTTCTCTTGGCATCCCAGATTTTATTATATTTCTCTCTCTTATATAAAAAAAGGATAATGTATTTAATCTACTGAATTAGTTTAGTTTGATGGGGAAAGCCATTTATTGTATAAATGTTTTTTTGACCAGTAACTTTATACAGCAGTAGGCTGAAAAATCGTCCACCAAATATGACCTATGATCTAATGCTACTGGACTGCCCATTCTGTCACGGAAAGAATTGACAGCTTGATACTACTTATAGATGGACATTGACCGAAGAAGTGCATGAGTTTGGGAAGAGCACGTTGCTCTTTTCAAGGGAAAATATTAGGGGTACTAACGTATTGGCCCATCGACAGTTTGGCAGCCTACTGTTGAAATTCTATTTTACCCTCCTGGAATGTGTTATGCACTGTTCCTGAGTTAGGGAGTGTTGAAGGAGAGGAGTCCCCGGGACCTGGCTGACGAGTGTAGAGGAGTACTAGACAAACCCGACATGATTATACCAGAGAAAGCCTACATGATGATCAGCAGTGCACCTGAAAGGAAGTCTTTCTCCTCAGCATGAATCCACCGGCGTACCTACCGGGGATGCGACCCCCTCAGCCGCAGGGGGGCCCAGGGCTACTCTGGGGCCCGCTCACTGTGCGCGGGGAGAGCGCTGCTCTGGACCCCCCAGCAAGGTGCTCAACTGGCCGCAGCGTCTGATAGATGCTGCGCCAGTTCATTCCCTGCAGCCCCGCTCCAGCAGCCTGCATAGTCTCCGGCAGGCAGAGCAGGGCTACGGCAAAATGGCTGCCGAAGAAGCCCTGCACTGGAGACTATTTGTGTCTCCAGTACAGGGCTTCGGCAGCCATCTTGCCGTAGCCCTGCACAGTGCCTGTCAGCGCGGGAGATGTGCTGCAGTGCACAGGAGGATCATCGCTGGAGGAGCTGCGCACCAGAGGCCAGGACAGACTCCTGACAGGTAAGTGAATTGTTTTTTTACAGGGGCATTTTTTTTCTGGTGTCTGCTGCCCACATTACGATATTCTGGTGACTGCTTCCCACATTACGATTTTCTGGTGACTGACTGCTGCCCACATTAGGATTTTCTGGTGTCTGCTGCCCACATTAGGATTTTCTGGTGACTGCTTCCCACATTACGATTTTCTGGTGTCTGTTGCCCACATTAGGATTTTCTGGTGTCTGCTGCCCACATTACGATTTTCTGGTGAACTCTGCCCACGTTACGATTGTCTGGTGAATGCTGTCCATGTTACAATTTTCTGGTGACTGCTGATCACGTTACGATTTTCTGGTGACTGGTGCCCACATTACGATTTTCTGGTGAACTCTGCCCACATTACGATTTTCTGGCCCACATTACGATTTTCTGGTGAACACTGCCCACGTTACGATTGTCTGGTGAATGTTGTCCACGTTACGATTTTCTGGTGAACTCTGTCCACATTACGATTTTCTGGCCCACATTACGATATTCTGGTGAACGCAGTGCCCACATTACGATTGTCTGGGGAATGCTGTCCACGTTACAATTTTCTGGTGACTGGTGCCCACGTTACAATTTTCTGGTAACTGCTGCCCACATTACGATTTTCTGGTGAACTCTGCCCACATTATGATTTTCTGGCCCACATTACGATTTTCTGGCCCACATTACGATTGTCTGGTAAAATGCTGCCCACTTTACAGTTAATTTACAGTGAAACGCTGCCCCATTACGATTATTTGGCACCTATGGGGGGGCCCCATCCAAATATTCGCAGGGGGGCCCAGTGATTTCTAGTTACGCCCCTGCATGAATCTGTATCTTCAGGAGTCTTGAGTGCCTGATGTCTTCATGAGTCTTGAGTGCCCGGCATCGCTCATTACAGCGAAGGAGCAGGCCCACTATGTACTAATTGTGTTTTACTGGCCGGGACTGAAGACTCCATTCCACTAAATGTGTTCTCTGCAGCCAAGTGCAGGGGACACCCTTCCTTTAAAACCTCCTTGCTTTAGGCACGGGCATCACACCGACTCGGGGCCCTATTGCAACAGAAAGCCAGGACTCCATTTTTTAAAAAAAAAATTGGATCTTGCAAGGGGACTAAACAGAATTTTATCAGGAGGCTGGCAAACGTGGTCTATGGAATAATATGCACGTACAGGTAGTCCCCGACTTCCGAACGACCCACCAATACGAACGGCATGGATTCTGTGTTTCCATGGGAACAAGTCAAAAACTGTTTTTTTCAAATTAGACTTGTAGTTTTTGAGAATCGATTTTTTAAAAATGAAGAGAAAATATGGCTTTTAAACTTGTAAAATACAATACAATAATACAATAACATTTGTAAAGTGCTTTTCTCCCATAAGCAGGTGCAGAGGGCAGAGCTGACACAGAGGGGGACACTGGAGACACAGAGGAGGGACAGGGGACAGAGATGGCACAATGTTCCGACTTAAGAACAGATTCAAGTTAAGAACAAACCTACAGTCCTTATCTCGTTCGTTAACCGGGGACTACCTGTACCATATTAGCTTTTGGAATTTTACATTGCGCCACTACAAAAAGCTTTGTGTGCACCCCTATCTCCTTGTTTTCCTAGCACTGACATTACACTGCTCTTACTACAGCAGTACACTAGTAGATTAGCTTATTTACTGACCAGAGCTCTCCCCATATTCTTTCCACAGCAGCACAGCAGTCTGTACAGAGTTCCTTCTTCTCAGGAGAGTTGGAGTTGGTATATGAGCTTCTTGTCTTGTTTTGTCAGTATACACTATTGTTGGTGTACTATCGTTAATGTAGGGTTAAGTGAACCAGAGGTCAGAAGGTACACAGAACCGATACTTAGCCGGGGCTTCCTCCAGCCCCATAAACACGTGTGAGTTCCTCGCCGTCCTCCAGAGGTCAGCCGTTCAGCTACAATCAGCCCCGGTAATTGCTTCAGTTGGCTCCAGTCTGGGTCTTCTGTGCATGCGCGGTCCTCCTGTGCATGCGCAGAAGACACAGACTGACATGACTGAAGCAATTACCGGGGCTGATCGCAGCTGAACGGCAGACCGAGGGAGGACAGCGAGGGACTTGCACATGTTTTTGGGGCTGAAGGAAGCCCTAGGTAAGGTAAGTATTGGTTCTGTGTACTTTTTGATCTCTGGTTTCCTTTAGTTTGACTGTGTTAACAGGGCAGTGGGGTACACAAACCATTTTGTAGTTGTGGTGAGAAACGAGACCTATTTCTCATGTTTGCATACCGATTTTGATTGTTTTGTGATATAATATTTGACATATTTGCACTATTCATCAGTAAGTTTCTTATTAAGGTTTCTTAGAAAGATTCAGTAGGTTCACTACATAAATTCAGATTTTGTTTTCTCTCCGCAGGATTGAGGAGACCTGGCGATTGTGGCAGAAGTTCCTGGAGGATTACTCCAAGTTTGATGATTGGCTTAAAGAAGCTGAAGCAATGGCAGCTTCCCCAGACTCCTCAGATGTGTTGTACACAAGAGCCAAAGAAGAACAAAAGAAGTTTGAGGTTAGTGTCAAATGCTGTTTATAAAGGCCAGTGTGAGTCCAGCATCCCAGCTTATCCATCTTCTGGTTTAGCTGATGCTTGTAGAACTTTACATGAACCAGATCTCAAATGTTGTTCCAGGCTTTCCAAAGGCAGATCCACGAGCGTCTCACCCATCTGGAGCTGATAAACAAGCAGTATCGGAGGCTGGCCCGGGAGAACCGCACGGATGCTGCCAGCCGGTTGAAGCAGATGGTCCATGAGGGAAACCAGAGGTGGGACCAGCTCCAGAGAAGAGTGGCCGCCATCCTCAGGAGGTTGAAGGTGAGACAGAGATGTGATGTCCAAGTGACCCAAACTGGAGCAAATTAATAGTGTCAATACCGTTTACTTGAGGCTGTGTTATGAAAACCACAGCTTTATTAGGAATTTTTCTACAACACCAATTTTTTTTTTTTTTTTGAAGCTGAGGGTGGTGGGGGTGGGGGTGGGGGTGGGGGGGTTGTTATGGAATTTAGGTTACTATGTCACTACGGCACCTGCTTCAGAAAACTTTGCAGTTTTATTTCAAATATTAAACTTTTTTAACTCCAGTGTTCATACTTCAGTACTCTAATGCTGTCCATAAACATCATTTTTTTCCCAGTCAAATTGCTGGAAATTAACTTTGATATGATTGACAGTTTGTTAACTTGAAGGACCACGATCGTGAAAAATTGTAAAAAAAAGAAAAAAAAGAAAAAGTACATTTCTCCCAGAGTAAAATGTCATATACAATACTTTTCTCCTATGTTGCTGTCTCTTACAGTAGGTAGTAGAAATCTGATAGAACTGAGTCCAGATTTTGGACTAGTCCTCATGGGGATTCTAGGGGTTTTCTTTATTTTCAAATGGATCTTAGGGATTGGCAGTTGCACAGTCCAACTGCCAGAATAGTGTGCAAACAGTTAGGAGGGGTGGCCTTCATCTTTGTTTAGATCCTTTCTAGGGAGTGCTTTTGTAAAGAGTAAATTAAATACTGATCATGCCCCATGAAGAGATGGATGAGACAAAAACCTGTGAGATCCCTCAGATTTCTCTTAACTACTGTAAGTGACAGCAACATAGGAGAAAAGTAACATCTCTCATCCTCACTCTGGAAGAAACACACCACTTATTTGTATGTGTTTATGTGTATTTTACATTTTTTTTTAATTTTTCGCAGTAGCGGTCCTTTAAGCACCCTGGCATTACAATTATTGCGGCCGTGGGTGGCTTTTTTTTAAAAAAAGGTTATTTTTTATTGTAGCTAGCACTAGGCTAGCTACACTCTCCCCCCAAGTCCCCTGGCACTGTGTCCCCCCTCCGCTCGCCACCGGAGATATTTACCTGGCCGAGATCCCGCGATGGCCGAGACTTCCGCCATAGCTTCAGGCATTGCTATGGCAATGATCAGACATGACGTCTGATGTCATCGACGTCCTGACATCATGTGCAGTTCCGATCGCCGCCATAGCGACCCCTGGAGGCTATGGAGAGGCTGCGCCGGCGCAGGCTCCAGGTGGGGGGGGTAAGCAAAAACAGCGGCGATCAGGGGGATCAGAGTGGGCCGACGGTGATCGGAGGGCTGATGTAGGTAGCCAGGTGCTAGCTACACACCATTCATAAATTTGGTGCAGAAAGACCCTCCAGGGGCTAAGCAATCCGCCGCGGCGGTAATGGACGAACTGAGCTCGTCATTACTGCCAAGGTGGTTAAAGCGGGATTGCCACCATGAAAATCAAATTTCAACAGCAACTGCTCTGAGTGTAATAAAGATGCTAATCCTGCATTCAAAACTTTCAAAACTTTTTCTGCTGTTATTGTTTGGAGTTCTCACATACCTTAGGAGCACTGGCCCTTTAATTGCCATTGGCTGGCAAAACTGTTGCATGCTGGGGGTCTTTTTATCTATAATATATTCCTCATCTTCCCTTTATTTCCCCCTCCCTCTAATGGAATAAGACCATGTACTTCCTAGTATAGACCACAGTGGGAGTGTCTGAAGACTCTGAAAGGAGGGTGGGTAATAAATACACAATTAGCAAGAGGAGAAAAAAGAGTGATGGAGAAAATTATGTCAGGAGGTAACCAAGATGGAAACGGTCTAGAATAGGATTCTCTGTTTTTCCTTTATAAAATTCACAGGAATCAATGTGGACAGTGCAATACATCTGTTATGTAAGTAGAACTAGTATTTATATACTTGTATAGGTGTTTTTATTTCTAGGTTAACATGAGTGTCACTTGTTGTTTAAAGAAAACCAGAGGCTTTGTACACACTGAAGAAGAGGAGGGCCTCTGGATCTTCTAGAGGCTTCAGACGACCTCTTTGAGTCCACCGTTGCTGCCCCGGACTCTCCGGCAGTTTGCCGCTGTGCTCCTCTTTATACTCGAGCCCGGTCGTACTGTGCACCTGCGTGAGTACGGCGGTGCCTGCACAATAGCATGGAGCCGCTCGCAGGTGAGCATCTTCGGCTTGCAGGTACAGTAAGCTCATACACGGCGGGGAGCATGGCCCTGGGAACATATCAGACAAGCTCTATCGGATATGTTCCAGGATTCCGTGTGCAGCAGCGGTGGGGTTGCGGAGGACATGCAAAGCCTCTGGACTGTCCATAGCCTTCCCTCTACCTAGGTAGTAGCTAACCTTTTTGGCACTTAATACAATTTGTGTTAATTTTCTCCATTTCTTCTTTGCTTTGTCCAGCACTTTACTAGCCAAAGAGAAGACTTTGAGGCAAGCAGAGACAGTATCCTGGTGTGGCTGACGGAGATGGACCTGCAGCTCACCAATGTGGAGCATTTCTCAGAGAGTGACATTGAAGACAAGATGAAGCAGCTGAAAGTATGTATCTGTCTCATACATTCTCATGTTATCATGTCCGGCTGTCATTTGTGGTCATAGGATAGGTGTTCTTCTAAGTGTACTAAATTATCGCTAGATTAGTAATGTTAGTATAAGTTACTAACTGCTCCCCAAAGATTTCTAGAAACCCATATATGCCTATCAGCACCCCGCCCCCTTTTAGTTTCGAACCCTAATCTTTCCCCAATGCTTAAAGTGTACCAGAGCTGGATTACATTAAACGTTTTATACATACCTGGGGCTTCCTCCAGCCCCATACGTCCGATTGCTTGCACGCCGCCATCCTCCGTCTTCTGCAGCACCAGTATCGGGTCCCCGCACTTCCGTCAGTCTGAACCAGTCTACGCAGGAGAAGTGCGCCCTCTACGTATCTTTCCAGCGTCTGCTGGAAAAACACGCAAAGAGCGCACTTCTCTTACATCAGACTGGCACCAATTGACGGAAGTGCGGGGCCCCGACACTGGTGCTGCAGAAGACTGAAGGACGGCAGAGTGGGAGCGATCGGAGGGCATGGGGCTGGAGGAAGCCCCAGGTATGTATAAAAAGTTTAATGTAATCCGAGTCTGAGTCCCTTTTAACATTAAGCTGTACAACTTATCCTACACCTACTCTACCTCCACCCCTAACAACAAATGCTAAACATTTCTTTTTGCCATGAATATTAGTCCTATTGCTGCCCATTGTACCATTTTTAAATTGATGTGGTTAGCACAGATACAGTATGGTTTAGTTTAGTGTCACTCTCTTGTACGAACACCCAGAATAACAGATTGCCCAGCAAGCTCATGGTGAACCAGAACTCATTGGAGTGTGTAAGGGGCTACAATGGACCAAAAAGCCCTCTTACTAAAATACTATGCAAAGTAGAAGTTTGCCTTCTTAACAACTAAGGGATTATTTGCATATTCCGCAGTGATGCATTGTGGGAGATATCATATGCTCTCTCCAACCTGAATAGTCGCAAATGCCATCTTATTTAAGAAGGCAAATTTCTGTTTTGCGCTAACACAACTCTTGTATATGTCTTGAAGGAATTCAAGCAAGAAATCACATTACACACAAACAAGATCGACCAGCTGATAGTGTTTGGGGAGCAGCTGATCCAGAAGAGTGAGGCGATGGATGCCGTGGTCATCGAGGACGAGCTGGAAGAGATCCACAGATACTGTCAGGAGGTGTTTGGACGAGTGTATAGATTCCATGAAAGGCTGACATCAAAGGATTTGGTAAGTGATGATTTTATGAGACTGATAACCTCAATAAATGGAGCTACTAATATGGGCGCCGGCGACATGTCAGTAAAAGGGGCACTGAATAGTATTCATTGCGGCTGTTGCGGTGTCAAGTGGGTAATTTGGTTTCCAGTGGTACCTGTTATATATCGGAATTAGGTGGCACAGATCTAGGCGGTTGGTGAGGGTTAGTGTGAGATAGTTTTGCAATGGTAAAACACTGGTAAAAATGACCCAAATTCTACTATTGTATTACCCATTTCTCAATAGCGGCTTTCCCCAGCACCCGAGTTACCATGACCCGAGTTACCATGGTACCTTTTGTAGATGTATACCAATGAGACTCAGGCTCGTTTTACACTGGATTTGTGTGATGTGCTTGCACTGCAGATATGAGGCTTCATATGACCCTACGCCATGGTGCGACATCAGGGTAATATGCATAGGCCCACCTTCCGACTAGTGACGTACTTCCTGCTGGGCAGGAAGTACGTCACTGGGATCCCCGTTGGTCCGCGCCTGTGGTGCCTATTGACTTGCATAGTCCATGCGGTAACACGCTGCAAACTTTCCATCAGACTAACAAGCTGTCAGTTGACATTGGGGTTCACCTGAACAAATTGGGAAAAGTTACTCAATTGTTTTAGGTGACTGAATTTACAAGTGTGTATGGTAGGCCTGAACAATTTAAGGAAAAAATTGATTTGAGCGATTTCTGTCTGAAATTTCGATTCACGATTTCCTTCAAATCAAGCTTTGTTCCCCCTCTTTGCCTGTTTGTTCCCTCTCTGTCCCCCTGTCTCTCTTTGTGCCCCATTTGCCTCTTTATGCCACCTCTGGGTCTTCCTCTTGCCCCCTTTGTGTCTCTGTGCCTGCTCTGTTTCTCTATGTCTCTCTCTGTGCCCGCTCTGTCTCTGTGCCCTCTCTGTGCCTCCTCTGTCCCCCCAAGCTGCATCAGTTCTGGACATAGCTTCAAGCATGAGTCCAGCGACGCCAATCTATCCACTTCGCCTCCTGCAGGCTCTAATGCACGGAATAATTCCTGTATGTCATGTGACATACAGGAACCCTTTAGTTTTGCCAAGCACAAGAGCCGGCAGACGGTGATAGAGGACGGACAGAGTTTCGACTCGGAAGGTATGTCCAATGCTGCTGGCCGCACGCGCCTGGACATTGGTGAAGTTTGAAGCCCATTCTTCAAACTTCTCCCATGTGGGAATGATGTGATTTGCGATAATTGCAGCTTTTACGATCCGAAATTGTGATCTTGGTGATCGCGATTTCGGTTTAAATTTGATTTTTCTTTCAGGTCTAGTGTATGGACCATTAGTCTCACAGCTTTTTGAATGGCATATAAAGCCAATAAAGTGCATATAGACAAAGCAGCTTATCTCTACCTGGAAGGTGGGCTTCTGTGCTTTCTTGCAGCTCATTCAAATGCGTCTTCTCTCTCACTTGTGCATTGCTGCTGCTCCTCCTCCCCCCTCAACAGCTGAGCTCTTGAAATACTTGCAAATTGGAAAAGCAAAAAATACAGAACTGTAACTACTTCTCTGCTGGATAACAAAGTCCAGCACATCTATTGTTTACATTATATACGAGATACTGTTGGAGGATTTTAGTTTTTCACCGTAAATGAGCTCTGTGCTAAGTAAGGACAAACCTTTTGTGGTTGTCTCTGGGAACAATGAGTCAATGATCAGTGTACAAATATTTTGCTGAACTCTTTGCAGCATGCCACTTTCTGCAATGTGGAGAAAGGAAGGTGGAGGAAAGGCCGGAGGCACCAGCAGCTACAGCAGTGTCCCACCAACTGTTATTTAGTTTAGCAGATTGCTGAGAGAACAGGGCAGACTGTGATACTGTACATATGCTAGCTACCTGAAACAATCACAAACAATCATTTCAGGTGACAGGAAGTTAATTATGTGTACTTTGCTTTAGGATTGACTTATTAGTTTGACTACCCTCCCAACTTTTTGAGATCAGAAAGCCACACCCCATGACACACCCCTTAACACACACCTCTGACCATGCCTCTGACACACCCCTTATCACACATACTATAAAGATTTCATACGAAAAATGTTGTTTTATAATTTAAACCACTCTGGTCATTTCTATCCTGGTTCATTTTCCTTCATATTAACATTTGAAAATAAGAAATATATTTAATGGATGGGAATTAAACACATTTTTAAGTAGAAAAAAACAAATATATTTTCATAGATCTATACATCTGTTTTGAAAGCAGGTCAAATGGGGGAAGACCGAGGGACTGGGGTCCCAAAGAGGGACTTTACTTTCAAAAGAGGGACATTTTGGGAGCAATACAACCCGATAGAAAGAGTGGTAGTTTAGGCTTCCCACAAACACACAAGGACGCTCTGACAGTACTATCCTACTACTTTTAGGCTAATTTCACACCAGGACGTTGCGTTAGAGGGGGCGTTAAGGTCGCATAACGTCCCCCTAACGGAACGCCTGGTGGTGCTAGATCTGGACGTCAGAGTGAGCCGCGTTGTGCAGCTCACTCTGGCGTCAGTGATGCCGTGATGCGCACTCTTGTGCGCATGCGGCATCACGTGGTCCCGCCGGCCAATCGCCGCACAGAGCGGCTGCTCCAGGAAGTAAACACTGCACGTCATAACGTGCAGTGCATATTAATTAGCCATGTGCCTGGCCGCTCTCCGCTCCTCCCCAACATTTCTGAGCATGTGCAAGCAGTCTAACGCGGCTCAGCCGCGTCCAAAGTACTGCATGCAGTACGTTGTCTTGTGACGCAGCGTTACAATGTAACGCAACGTCCGCACTGTGAACAGCCCCATTGATTTTTCATTACTGTGCGGTGGGCTGCGTTACAGGCTGCTCTAACGTGCGCCTGTAACGTCCCACTGTGAAACCAGCCTTAGAGTATTTAGTCTACCAGCAGCCCTGCAAGCAGCACTGGAGAGTGTTACATGTACTGTAGATACCATCACTATCTCATCAGGGTACATGGCAATTGGTCAAGATTTTCTATTCCTAACCTTTTTTTATTGCCACCAGCTACACTTGTCAAACCGTGAGGAGAGGTGGTCTCTAGGTCATCATACAGTATTTTCTTTTGTCATCTGGGCAGCACGGTGGTGTAGTGGTTAGCGATTTCGCCTTGTAGTGCTGAGTCCTAGGTTCAAATCCCAGCCAGGTCAACATCTGCAAGGATTTTGTATATTCTCCCCATGTCTGCGTGGCTTCCCCTAAAATTGGCTCTAGACTACGATGCATACACTACATGATACATACATAGACACATGACTCTGGTTACTTAGATTGTGAGTCCTTCTGAGGAACAGTTAAGTGACAAGGCATATTATTACTAAATAATAATAATAATCTGTTTTGTTCTGTTGATACCTTAAAGGGAACCTGCAGTGAGAGGTATATGGAGGCTGACATATTTGTTTCCTTTTAAACAATATCAGTTGCCTTGCAGCCCTGCTGGTCTATTTGGCTGCAGTAGTATCTGAATCACACACCTGGAACAAGAACGCAGCTAATCTTGTCAGATCTGACAATAATGTCAAACGCCTGATTTGCTGCATGCTTGTTCAGGGTCAATAGCTAAAAGTATTAAAAACAGAGGGTCAGGAGGACAGCCAGGCAGCTGGTATTGCTTAAAGAGAACCTGTACTGAGTAAAATTATTTAAAATAAACACATGAGGTAACTTCAAATGAACATTACATAGTTACCTTGCCATCAGTTCCTCTCAGAAGCTCACCATTTTCTTCTGACATTAATCCCTTCCAGTTCTGACAACATTTTGTCAGAACTGAAATATATCAGTTGCTGTCAGTTATGTCAGTTGTTGTCAGTTACAGCTGAGAGGAGAACTGATGTGTCCATGTTTCCCTATGGCTCAAGTGGGCGATGTTACAGTTTGATAGTGTGCTGACCAGAAAGCTGTTATGGGGTAATGGCCATTTTCAAAATGGTGGACGGAGAATTCAATTGATCACAGGGGACAAACAGGACGCAGGAGAGGAAAAATAGATTGAGGAGTAGACTACACAGGAGGTAAGTATGACTTGTGTATGTTTATTTTGACTTTTAATTTTCAGTTTAGGTCTTCTTTAAAAGGAAATAAATATGGCAGCCTCCATATAACTCTTACTTCAGACTCACTTTAAACCCGAGATGAGAGGGATATGGAGGGATATTAAATAATGCACATTCAATAACAGTCAGCAAGGGTCTAGAGAATTCAAATGTTGCAGACCAGCATCACATAGCATTGCATTGTGCAGAATATTTACACATACAAGGTGTGTCACACCATCACCGACCATGACGATAAAGGCTTAGCAGACAGAAACAACCCACATTATAATGTTGTAACTTATCGCAATATGGAATCAGTCAAAGGTCACTCTCTGCAAGTTCCAAGATAAAGGTCTTGTTGTAACCTCCAGATCCCAGGCATAAGCCAGACAGTAACCGTTTCCAATTGGACATGAAACACCAACACATATGCTAAGTGAAGACCACTGTTTTTTTTCCTCGGTTAAATGCAAAGAAGTAGATAAAACGAGAACTTACATAGGAAGGAAACAGGCTGCACCTTTATCTATCTCCACCTTCTGGGTTCTTACACAGGCGTACTTGTGATTCCAGGGTAGCCATTGCTTGGGCCCCATATGTAAGGTCTCGTTTTATCTACTTGTTTGCTTTAAACATAGGAGGAAATAAATAGCAGTCTGCACTTAGCATATGTGCTTGTGTTGTATGTCCAATTGGAAATTGTTAGTCGCAGAACGCTCCCAGAGCTAATGGCCTCATGGGGACTGGAGGAAGACCTAGGTAAGTATAATACCTGAGATGTATTTAATCTCTGGTTTCCTTTAAGCCATAGACCCTAACAAGGTTAGCTGCATGCTTGTTTCAGGTGTGTGATTTAGACCCTACTGACCAGAAAATCAGTAGGACTCTCAGGCAACTGGTATAGTTTATAAGGAAATAAATATGGCAGCTTCCATAGGTCTCACACCTAGTGTTCTTTTTAAAAGATGAAACTAAACTTGGGCACTCTTATTTTTTTTCATTTCTCTATAAAGAGCTTTGATGAAGAAAGAGAAGCTTCGGAAAATGATACAGATGGTGAAGATTCTCGAGAGATGCAGAATTCCTCCTGGCATTCCGCCTTACCTGAAGTAGAAGCCTCCCACCAGTCCTTCTTGATGCCCCCGCCTCCACCACACGAGCGGTCAGGCCGGGAGACACCAGTCAGTGTAGATTCTATCCCTCTGGAGTGGGACCCAACCGTTGACGTTGGTGGATCTTCCATGCACGAGAATGAAGAGGAGGGCGCCTATTACAATCCTTTGGCAGGTAAGTCCATCTCGCTTATTCTTCAAAAAAAGAATTAAGCCAATACGTTTTTTTTTTTTTTTACAGCTGTGGATAAAGTAGGCAAAGCTCAGAACTTTTGTTAGGTTTTTACTACTGTTTGCTCTTCCATTGAGAAGCGTTTCACTCACTTCTGTGTGTGTGACAGTTGGCGCCTTCTCACACTGTAAATTTGACTTTCAAAAACTTTCAGTTGTCACCAGAACAGGAATTGGGGATTCCAACTGGGACACAAGTTCCACACACAGCAGACAGCATGAAATGTCCACTTCCATTGGAGGTCTTTCTAGTACTGTCTGGGGAAGGAAGGAATCGTCCCAATGTGTATCTTCCCAATGTGTTTCATTAGAAACCTGACAAATTACATTTGATTTGTTGATAACTCCATGGAATGCAGTCATATCTTGGACATTTGATTATATTTGGTGCTACCCAGCCATAGCTTCAGGAGCAGTCTACATACATCTGGTGTGATTACTCACGTGTTATATAATCAATCACAAAAACCTTACAATTAAAGCCTGGCTGTTGGAATACTGTAACCATTTATGTTTTCCTTATATTCTATAAGGGTAAGTTCACAGTGGGACGTTAAAGTCACGCGTTAAAACAGCATTTAACGCAGAATAACTCACTGCAATGAAAAATCAATGCCCTGTTCACAGTGCACACGTTGCATTGGTGTCTAACGTTGCACGTTAAGTAAAAGTACTGCATGCAGTGCGTTATACACGTTATTAGCTGCGTTGGACTGTTTGCACATGCTCAGTAACGACTTGGAAGCATACTTTTCATTGCCTGTATTTTTTACTGTATCTGCTGTATGTGACGGTAACGCTGCGTTGCCACTTTTTGGGCGCGTTGCGTTGTAAGCTTGCTGTGCGACTTTAACGTGGCATCATAATGCAACATCCCACTGTGAATCTAGCCTCCGGGTTTTTTATTATTATTAGACAAATACCTTAATGTTGGGTCTCTGTGAGATCGTTGTGTGTCTGCTGACAGCCAGGCTCCCTCCTGCACTGTCCTTGGTTGTTTGGCTGCTCACGTTACATGACCACTATTAAAAAAATATATATAGAAATATAATATAATCTGCCTAGTAACAGCTTAGTCATGACTGCTGACAACTTCCTGTAACCACGGATCTAATGCCAATTTTCGGGCTAATAACGCGAAAATTCACATTGCCTATATACAAAGCATTGTAAGTGAATCGTACGCGATGTCTGAAAAAATTATGCAGGACCTCAGATTTTTTTCACGCGTACGAACACCTACGAAAATTTGCATTGCATGGAAACAGCCCCATTCACTACCATTAGTTGCAAAACCAATGCAAATTTTCTGAGAGAAAAATCTGACACACAACGCACAAGTGGAAACCAGGCCTTAAATATTCCATTCCTGGCCAAAAATACCAGGCCCTGCATGGTGGATTCAAAAAAGGTAGTCTACATTACCTCCCCCAATTGGATCAGGCTGGTTGGGCTAACGGGCGCTTAGTCAGTGATTTGGTGCACAGCACACCCAGTAGTAAACAGACAATCGACTATTAGGTGCCAATCGTCTTATTAGGATAGATAACGTAAACCTTATTGCCAATCAGCTTCTAATAAGTGATTGGCTCCTTTATATTCAGTCATTTGGGCGATGGGGCTTCCTGAAAGTCATTTGGGGGGGGGGGGGGAGTTAGAGTTTATGCACTAGTGGGGGGAGGCAGGAAAGGTTAAGCATTAGGAAAGGAAATTAGTGTTAGGCACTGGTGGGAGAATAGGGGTCAGGAAGTCTGTAGTAAAATATTGGTATTATCACTGGACTGGTGCCCTAGAGAAGCAGCGGGGGTTCAATCTGTACTTTTACCCAATAACCCCTCTAGTGAAATACAATGTTCATCCTAGTCATAGACCTAGACCATGCTCTACTAGAATTTCTTCCTGGTGCAACTCAGGACGTTCCCACATCTGTGCGCTTTTCCCAGGATCCAGGTCTATACACATTGCCATAGTGATGTCAACACTGTACTTCATGTGCGGTCGACTAACACCTTATTTGAATCCGCTATAGGATGTGGCCTGGCTTGTAGTAATTTTCCTCAAACTTTTTGAAATCTTTTCTCAAGACTGTTACCTCAGAATTGTCATGAAAGTCATGTTCTCTTATAATTGTTGTTTTTGTAAACATGATTACTTTTTCCAGTTTTGCCTGATGTGTTTTCCTATGAGGGAAAAAAAATTACATTGTTTTCTTTCAGATGTAGAAATTCCTGAAAATCCTGAGGCCTATGTCATAATGACATCCAAAACTGTCCAAGCGTCTTCTGGTAGGCCCGTGCCCAATGCATGTGTCTCAATCTGGCACCATTGCTGTGATGCACGCTTACTCCTCCCTCATTCCCCCATCATTCGCGCAGTTACCTCTTTTTTTTTGCTTTTGTGTGAGCATCATACTTCCCAAACCACATCCCAGGGAGTCCACGGTGACCCAAACAAGTCTGTTATGGCCAACAGAACATTGAGCAGCATCTGGGATGTATGGCCATGTTCTTGGGATCTATGGATCGTGTACCAGTGGAATCAGTTTATTTTGTAAATTTTTATTTTTCCTCTTTTTGCCTCTGCCTTGCTAAGAGATTTGTACTTGTTGCACATCAATGACTATACACAATGTTTTTTATAACACTGTGTATTTTTGTCTTGTTGATTCAGCCATTCTGCATTATTAAAGTTTTTTTTGTTTTTTTTACTTCACTTGTTTGAAATGAAATCACAAGGATGTGAAAAGTAACTCCACCTTTCTGCACCCTAACTTATCACTTGGTAACCAAAGTCCCAAATGAGAAATACTAAATGTTGTAAAAAGTATTTGTTAGAGCAGACCTATATTTTATCAGGACAGGGTTATTGTTATAATGGCTATAAGTCCTGAGATTACACAAATAAAGTAAAAATATTTCTCGGTCAAGCCCATGCTGAGGTCATGTGACTAGCGTTGGCACTGGTATGATCTTTAGCAGTATCAAATCAAAGATAGCTTTATTGGCATGACCAGGATTCATACATGTATTGCCAAAGCAAGGGGAAAAGGGATGTTGAGAGGCTGGACTGGACAATGAGTGACTTGCAGGGGCGTAACAATAGCCCCTGCGACCACTGCAACTGCTGGGGGGCCCAGGGGCTGTCGGGGCCCACTCCTCCCTCTCCTTACCCACATGCAGCGTAGCACAGGTAGTGGAGTAATGTTTACCTGCCCAGCGCTCTGGGTCTCCTCTATGCATCACAGCAGCACACTTTCTGCTTCCATTCACTGGCTCCTGATCACATGACTTAATGCGAGTCACATGATCAGGAGCTGGCAAATGACAGCTGAGAGTATGCGGTGGTGATGTATAGGGGAGATCAGCAGCACTGGAGTAGGTAAAAATTACTCTGGTCCCAGTGGTATTCTGTATGCGTGTCTGGACAAGGAGGAGGGGGGGGGGGGGGATCAGATTCCAGGGGGTCCTCATGGGCTGTTGTTACGCCCCTAGTGGCTTTGTATAAGCAGTGTAATGTCTGTCTATAAAGGTACCTTCTCCATTAAAGTGGACCTGAACGCTTGCACAGGACACAAGGAAAACGTAACAGAAATGCACTGTATGTATTTAGAGAGTTTAGCCTGTGTAATTCCCCCTTATTTGTGTCTGGGAGATCAAATTACAACTAGCGATTAGACACATGAGCATAAAGAATAAAAAAAAAAAAATAATGCAAAACTTTCAGCTTTTTGAGTTGTTGATACAGAAAGATCTTTAGAAGGTTTTTATTTCCATTATAGGTCTGCCTATGCATGTTTTGTTCCTTTTTACCTGGGTTAGACTCCGTGGTTTTAGCGAGTAGCACAATTGTTTTCCTCGTTCTTTGGCACAGTTGAGATGTTTGATTTTATCTCTGTATAAGTCAGCTGACGTCCCTAAAATCACGTTTCAAGTACCGAGTCAAAAGCCCTTTTTTCCACCACTTCCAAAGCTGTAGGCCACCATCTTCGCAGAGAAGTGCAGTCCATGCCCCTCCCTCTTTCAGCATAAACCTGCTGATGCAGAGCAAATCAGCAGCTCTGTTCACAGATCCTGCTATTAACTCTTTTAGCTCTTATGATTCAGTTCCCATGGACGCATTTTGAAAAGCAAATCTGTGGCTTCAAAACCATATTCTGGCACACAAGTTTACCAAACGGCCACAATAAACTGCATGGCTGCCGGCAGAGTCCCCCATGGCAGTTAATAAGGTGTGTACTCTAAACCAGGACTGTGGAGTCAGTACAAAAATCATCCAACACCAACTACGACTCCTTAGTTTATGAAACCTCCAACTCCAGGTACCCCAAATTGACTCTACATCCTTGCAGGGCTACGGAGTGGGTACAAAAATAATTCTCAGTTTTTGAATCCACCGACTCTGACTCCAGGTACCTAAATTGCTCCGACTCCACAGCCCTGCTCTATACAGGGAATACTGTGCTCATAAAGAGCTTATGTAGGTCTAATGGAACAAAACAGATGATTAATACTATTTAGAGTTTACTGTTTCACACTCTCTTATCTTATACATTTTACCAGAAAGGTGGAGTTACACTTAAATTGCTTTATTTTTGTATGTGGTTTGCATGGGCATTTGGAAACATTTTTATCTTGCTTAGCCATTCATTATCCGCACTACCGATCTAACCAGTCACATCAGCTTGACTCTCTTTTAAAACATCACATAACCTTGATTCTGGTGCTCTTCACTTGCCGTATCCATGCCTTTCCCGCCCATGCTGCTGCTGGTAAGTCTTTGAGATGCTGGTGCCTGTAAGAGGAACGATAAGCTTTGCTCAGCGGCACCAATTCCCAGAATCCTCCATGCTAACGGCATTGTCTCTTTACAGGCCAGTCGAACTTGGAGACTTCATCTTGGCACTCTCCAGACAAGCGTATGGCAGCCATCAAGCCAGAGTATAATCACAGTGAGCTTGTGATGGGGCTGATGTCTGCAGGAAGCAAGGACTCCTTAGAAAGGACTTCAGTAAGTGCCATATTGCTTAACTACTGATACTGTAGGTGGGAACGTTGTACAGTGCAAATATTGATGTATGACAATCTGTATTTATAGCAAGGGCAGATGTTCATCTCTAGTCCCTCCAGAGAGAAAGATGAGAGGACATCAAGTGCTGCTAATGAACAGCCTGAGGACAAGGGGCTTCAAGGCCTATACAGCCCAGAAACACATTCAGGTACAGTAATATGGTGGTACTTGTTATCTGCATCAGTTTATTATAGTAGTCAAATGTAATGTGGCCATACACCTATAGATTGCCACCAGATCGACCATCAGGTAGATCCCGCTCTGATCGAATCTGTTGGCTGCCCACACACTAGGCTCCTCCTAATGGGCGTAGCAATCACCCCTGCAACAGGCTCAGAGGCTTTAAGGGCCCCTCCACCTCTCTCTCCCCAACTGCAAGTGCAGCCAATTAGCAAAGAAACCTCCCCATTCATTCACTAAAACCATGTGCAAGGGCGTGTGTAATTTTTCTTTCCTGCCTCCAGAGGCTGCTTCACAACAGAACACTGTCTGTTACCATTCACATGCTCCTGATCACGTGACCCGCATGGGGTTTGGGGATAAAGGGGGGCCCTATGTTATAATTTCTGCAGGGGGCCCTATTAAGTCTAGTTACGCCCTTGCTACTCCACTCTGTGTCTTTTTTCCTTGTCTTGTGACAAAAGCTGAAGTGCAAACACTAGAGGTCTTGCCGCATACACACTGGACCTCTAGTGTTTGGACTCCAGCTTTTGTCACATGACGAAGAGAAGACACAGGGACGAGGAGCCCTGATGAATGGAGTAAAACCACTAGACATTTTTTCAGTTTATAAGGAGTTACATCCCACTTTATAGAGAAACTCCAACCAAGAATTGAACTTTATCCCAATCAGTAGCTGATACCCCCTTTTACATGAGAAATATATTGCTTTTCACAAACAGACCATCCGAGGGCGCTGTATGACTGATTTTGTGTTGAAATCCCTCCCACAAGAAGCCCTGAGTACCGCGGTACTTTTGGCAGTTTGTTGCAATGTAACAAGGTTCACAGACAGGAAATAGCTGTTTACAGCTGTCTCTAACAGCCAAAACAGCTAGCAGCAGCTACATAACCTGCCCACAGTAACAATGTCACCATGTAATAAATGTCAGAATGTAAATCGGGGAGAGGAAAGATTTTACAATGGCCAAACACTGACTAAATCGTTTGTACATAATTATTGTAAAAATGAAGCACTTTTTTTTTTATTACATTATTTTCACTGGAGTTCCTCTTTAAATTAGCACCTTTTCTCAAGGTTTGAGATAAATAAGTCTGTAACTTCGCTTTCAATGTAGCTTTCTACACTCCAGACCAATTTAGTATTCATTTGTTGAGCTATTCTAATATTTATTTGTATATAGAAAACTCCCGTGAAAGTCTTATTTTTAAGCATCCCCAACCACCCGTCTAACATTACGTAACAAACTTATCAACATGACCTGACCGCTTTGCTTAACCTCCCCGGCGTTCTATTGAGATCGCCAGGGAGGCTGCGGGAGGGTTTTTTTTTAATAAAAAAAAAACTATTTCATGCAGCCAACTGAAAGTTGGCTGCATGAAAGCCCACTAGAGGGCGCTCCGGAGGCGTTCTTCCGATCGCCTCCGGCGCCCAGAATAAACAAGGAAGGCCGCAATGAGCGGCCTTCCTTGTTTTGCTTAGATCGTCGCCATAGCGACGAGCGGAGTGACGTCATAGACGTCAGCTGACGTCAGCCGCCTCCGATCCAGCCCTTAGCGCTTGCCGGAACTTTTTGTTCCGGCTACGCTGGGCTCAGGCGGCTGGGGGGACCCTCTTTCGCCGCTGCTCGCGGCGGATCGCCGCAGAGCGGCGGCGATCAGGCAGCACACGCGGCTGGCAAAGTGCCGGCTGCGTGTGCTGCTTTTTATTTGAAGAAAATCGGCCCAGCAGGGCCTGAGCGGCAGCCTCCGGCGGTGATGGACGAGCTGAGCTCGTCCATACCGCTCAGGAGGCGAAAATAAACTGATGAGAAAAACAATTGTATCTATCCTCCTTGTCCTAAAAATGACTTTTTTTTAAGATATCCCACAGTTTTATATTTAAATCAAGTTTTTAAGTTTTTACTGTTTCATTGTCTCTGCTCAATAACACATTCATTGAAGTAAAGTATGCCTGAGCTCAAATCTATGAAATAGTGACCCTTTTTATCTCTTTCCTGCTCCAGGAAGCCATTTACTGACAGGAAAGTATTTTATGGCTGTAATTATCAGTGAGGGTTAGGCTATACTCTAACCCAGTCCGACCTGGTCCCAACCCAGATATAAACTGTCCCTTGCATACCTGATGTTTAACTCTTTCAGGCAGAGAAAGAAAAAAAGGAACACAGCCTAGTTATTTGTGTGCTTGGTATTATACATACACATCTATCTCATTATGTCACATGTCACCTTGATTGTCCTTAACAAGTTGTATGATGCATCCATAGTAAATTAAATATTATAATTACCGTAATGTTATATTTCACACTTACTATGGTTTTGTTCTGCATTTTAGTACTTTATAGTCTGATCTAGGCTTTCTTGACATAACTTTTTGTAGAAAACAAATTTTTTTTGTCAGAATAAATGAATAAAAAGGCATCCGTGTCTCTCGTAGTGCCCACCCAGATGGTAGATGCCGGGGTAAGAAGCGTAACTCATCACGCCTTTTCCCAAACAGACAGCGGTCGTTACTGCATTCTGATCCAGGGCTGTGAAGTTAAAGAGGAACTCCAGCCTAAACAAACATACTGTCATTAACCACTTGCCGACCGCCCACAGCCCATGGGCGGCGGCAAAGTGGATGCCTTAAGGACCGCAATACGCCTTAGGGCGTTGCGTCCTTTTCCTATGCCGGGGGAGCGATCGCGTCATTGATGACGCGCGCTTCCCCCGGCAACTGGCTCCGCCCACCCGCCGTAACATCCCGCCGGCCATACGGAAGCGCCGGCGGGATGTTAACCCCGCGATCGCCGCTACAAAGTGTATAATACACTTTGTAATGTATACAAAGTGTATTATACAGGCTGCCTCCTGCCCTGGTGGTCCCAGTGTCCGAGGGACCACCAGGGCAGGCTGCAGCCACCCTAGTCTGCACCCAAACACACTGATCTGCCCCCCCCGCCCACTGATCGCCCACAGCACCCCTCAGACCCCCCCCCCCCCTGCCCACCCCCCAGACCCCTGTTTGCACCCAATCACCCCCCTAATAACCCATCAATCACTCCCTGTCACTATCTGTCAACGCTATTTTTTTTTTATCCTGCCCCCTCCTGATCACCCCCCCACCCCTCAGATTCTCCCCAGGACCCCCCCCAGACCCCCCCCCCTCCCCGTTGTGTACTGTATGCATCTATCCCCCCTGATAACCTGTCAATCACCCATCAATCACCCCCTGTCACTGCCACCCAACAATCGGCCCCTAACCTGCCCCTTGCGGGCAATCTGATCACCCACCCACACCAATAGATCGCCCGCAGATCCGATATCAGATCACCTTCCAAATCCATTGTTTACATCTATTCTCTCCTCTAAACACCCACTAATTACCCATCAATCACCCATCAATCACCCCCTATCACCACCTGTCACTTTTACCTATCAGATCAGACCCTAATCTGCCCCTTGCGGGCACCCAATCACCCGCCAACACGCTCAGATTGCCCTCTGACCCCCCCTTATCAATTCGCCAGTGCATTAATTACATCTGTTCTTCCCTGTAATAACCCACTGATCACCTGTCAATCACCTATCACCCATCAATCACCCCCTGTCACTGCCACCCATCAATCAGCCCCTAACCTGCCCCTTGCGGGCAATCTAATCACTCACCCACACCAATAGATCGCCCGCAGATCCGACATCAGATCACCTCCTAAATCCATTGTTTAGTGGGTGTTTAGAGGAGAGAATAGATGTAAACAATGGATTTAGGAGGTGATCTGATGTCGGATCTGCGGGCGATCTATTGGTGTGGGTGAGTGATTAGATTGCCCGCAAGGGGCAGGTTAGGGGCTGATTGATAAGTGGCAGTGACAGGGGGTGACAGGGGGTAATTGATGGGTGATAGGTGATTGGCAGGTGATTGACAGGTGATCGGTGGGTTATTACAGGGAAGAACAGATGTAATTAATGCACTGGCGAATTGATAAGGGGGGGGGGGGGGGTCTGAGGGCAATCTGAGCGTGTGGGCGGGTGATTGGGTGCCCGCAAGGGGCAGATTAGGGTCTGATCTGATAGGTAACAGTGACAGGTGGTGATAGGGGGTGATTGATGGGTAATTAGTGGGTGTTTAGAGGAGAGAATAGATGTAATTACCCATCAATCACCCCCTATCACCACCTGTCACTGTTACCTATCAGATCAGACCCTAATCTGCCCCTTGCGGGCACCCAATCACCCGCCCACACGCTCAGATTGCCCTCAGACCCCCCCCCCCCCCTTATCAATTCGCCAGTGCATTAATTACATCTGTTCTTCCCTGTAATAACCCACCGATCACCTGTCAATCACCTGCCAATCACCTATCACCCATCAATTACCCCCTGTCACCCCCTGTCACTGCCACTTATCAATCAGCCCCTAACCTGCCCCTTGCGGGCAATCTAATCACTCACCCACACCAATAGATCGCCCGCAGATCCGACATCAGATCACCTCCCAAATCCATTGTTTACATCTATTCTCTCCTCTAAACACCCACTAATTACCCATCAATCACCCCCTATCACCACCTGTCACTTTTACCTATCAGATCAGACCCTAATCTGCCCCTTGCGGGCACCCAATCACCCGCCAACACGCTCAGATTGCCCTCTGACCCCCCTTATCAATTCACCAGTGCATTAATTACATCTGTTCTCCCCTGTAATAACCCACTGATCACCTGTCAATCACCTGCCAATCACCTATCACCCATCAATCACCCCCTGTCACTGCCACCCATCAATCACCCCCTGTCACTGCCACCCATCAATCAGTCCCTAACCTGCCCCTTGCGGGCAATCTAATCACCCACACACACCATCCGATCGCCTGCAGACCCGCAGTCAGATCACCTCCCAAGTGCATTGCATCTGTTCTCTCCTCTAAACACCCACTAATTACCCATCAATCACCCCCTGTCACTGCTACCCATCAGATTAGACCCCCATCTGCCCCTAGGGCACCCAATCACCCGCCCACACCCTCAGACCCCAGCCCTGATCACCTCGCCATTGCATTACTTGCATCTATTCCCCCCACTAATCACACCTTGAGACACCCATCAATCACCTCCTGTCACTACCTGTCACCCCCTAGCACACCTACCCATCAGATCAGGCCCTAATTTGCCCCGTGTGGGCTCCTGATCACTCGGCCAAACCCTCAGATCCCCCTCAGACCCCCTTCCGATCACCTCCCCAGTGCATTGAGTGCATCTATTTTCCCCTCTAATCACCCCCTGAGACACCCATCATTCACCTCCTGTCACCCCCCTAGCACTCCTATCCATCAGATCAGGCCCAATACAACCTGTCATCTAAAAGGCCACCCTGCTTATGACCGGTTCCACAAAATTCGCCCCCTCATAGACCACCTGTCATCAAAATTTGCAGATGCTTATACCCCTGAACAGTCATTTTGAGACATTTGGTTTCCAGACTACTCACGGTTTTGGGCCTGTAAAATGCCAGGGCGGTATAGGAACCCCACAAGTGACCCCATTTTAGAAAAAAGACACCCCAAGGTATTCTGTTAGGGGTATGATGAGTTCATAGAATATTTTATTTTTTGTCAAAAGTTAGCGGAAATTGATTTTTATTGGGTTTTTTTTTCACAAAGTGTCATTTTTCACTAACTTGTGACTAAAAGTAAAATCTTCTATGACCTCGCCATACACCTAATGGAATACCTTGGGGTGTCTTCTTTCTAAAATGAGGTCACTTGTGGGGTTCCTATACTGCCCTGGCATTTTAGGGGCCCTAAACCGTGAGGAGTAGTCTAGAAAACAAATGCCTCAAAATGACCTGTGAATAGGACGTTGGGCCCCTTAGCGCACCTAGGCTGCAAAAAAAGTGTCACACGTGGTATCGCTGTACTCAGGAGAAGTAGTATAATGTGTTTTGGGGTGTATTTTTACACATACCCATGCTGGGTGGGAGAAATCTCTCTGTACATGACAATTGTTTGATTTTTTTTACACACAATTGTCCATTTACAGAGATATTTCTACCACCCAGCATGGGTATGTGTAAAAATACACCCCAAAACACATTATACTACTTCTCCTGAGTACGGCGGTACCACATGTGTGGCACTTTTTTACACCCTAAGTGCGCTAAGGGGCCCAAAGTCCAATGAGTACCTTTAGGATTTCACAGGTCATTTTGCGACATTTGGTTTCAAGACTACTCCTCACGGTTCAGGGCCCCTAAAATGCCAGGGCAGTATAGGAACCCCACAAATGACTCCATTCTAGAAAGGAGACAACCAAAGGTATTCCATTAGGTGTATGGCGAGGTCATAGAAGATTTTATTTTTTGTCACAAGTTAGCGGAATATGACACTTTGTGAAGAAAAACAATTCAAATCAATTTCCGCTAACTTGTGGCAAAAAATAAAATCTTCTATGAACTCACCATACTCCTAACGGAATACCTTTGGGTGTCTTCTTTGTAAAATGGGGTCATTAGTGGGGTTCCTATACTGCCCTGGCATTTTAGGGGCCCTAAACCGTGAGGAGTAGTCTTGAAACAAAAATGACCTGTGAAATCCTAAAGGTACTCATTGGACTTTGGGCCCTTTAGCGCAGTTAGGGTGCAAAAAAGTGCCACACATGTGGTATTGCCGTACTCGGGAGAAGTAGTATAATGTGTTTTGGGGTGTATTTTTACACATTCCCATGCTGGGTGGGAGAAATACTTCTGTAAATGACAATCTTTTGATTTATTTACACACAATTGTCCATTTACAGAGTTATTTCTCCCACCCAGCATGGGTATGTGTAAAAATACACCCCAAAACACATTATACTACTTCTCCAGAGTACGGCGATACCACATGTGTGGCACTTTTTTGCACCCTAACTGCGCTAAAGGGCCCAAAGTCCAATGAGTACCTTTAGGATTTCACAGGTCATTTTGCGGAATTTGATTTCCAGACTACTCCTCATGGTTTAGGGCCCCTAAAATGCCAGGGCAGTATAGGAACCCCACAAATGACCCCATTTTAGAAAGAAGACACCCAAAGGTATTCCGTTAGGAGTATGGTGAGTTCATAGAAGTTTTTATTTTTTTGTCACAAGTTAGCGGAAATTGATTTTAATTGTTTTTTTCACAAAGTGTCATGTTCCGCTAACTTGTGACAAAAAATAAAATCTTCTATGAACTCACCATACTCCTAACGGAATACCTTGGGGTGTCTTCTTTCTAAAATGGGGTCATTTGTGGGGTTCCTATACTGCCCTGGCATTTTAGGGGCCCTAAACCATGAGGAGTAGTCTTGAAACCAAATGTCGCAAAATGACCTGTGAAATCCTAAAGGTACTCATTGGACTTTGGGCCCTTTAGCGCAGTTAGGGTGCAAAGAAGTGCCACACATGTGGTATCGCCGTACTCAGGAGAAGTAGTATAATGTGTTTTGTGGTGTATTTTTACACATACCCATGCTGGGTGGGAGAAATAACTCTGTAAATGGACAATTGTGTGTAAAAAAAATGAAAACATTGTCATTCACAGAGATATTACTCCCACCCTGTAAAAATACACCCCAAAACACATTATAGTACTTCTACTGAGTATGGCGATACCACGTGTGCCACTTTTTTGCAGCCTAACTGCGCTAAGGGGTCCAAAGTCCAATGAGCACCTTTAGGCTTTACAGGGGTGCTTACAATTTAGCACCCCCCAAAATGCCAGGACAGTGAACACACCCCACAAATGACCCCATTTTGGAAAGTACACACTTCAAGGTATTCAGAGAGGGGCATGGTGAGTCCGTGGCAGATTTCATTTTTTTTTGTCGCAAGTTAGCAGAAATGGAAACCTTTTTTTTTTTTTTCCCTCAGTGTCATTTTCCGCTTACTTGTGACAAAAAATAATATCTTCTATGAACTCACTATGCCTCTCAGTGAATACTTTGGGATGTCTTCTTTCCAAAATGGGGTCATTTGGGGGGTATTTATACTATCCTGGAATTCTAGCCCCTCATGAAACATGACAGGGGGTCAGAAAAGTCATAGATGCTTGAAAATGGGAAAATTCACTTTTTGCACCATAGTTTGTAAACGCTATAACTTTTACCCAAACCAATAAATATACACTGAATGGGGTTTTTTTTATCAAAAACATGTTTGTCCACATTTTTCGCGCTGCATGTATACAGAAATTTTACTTTATTTGAAAAATGTCAGCACAGAAAGTTAAAAAAATCATTTTTTTGCCAAAATTCATGTCTTTTTTGCTGAATATAATAAAAAGTAAAAATCGCAGGAGCAATCAAATAGCACCAAAAGAAAGCTTTATTAGTGACAAGAAAAGGAGCCAAAATTCATTTAGGTGGTAGGTTGTATGAGCGAGCAATAAACCGTGAAAGCTGCAGTGGTCTGAATGGAAAAAAAAGTGCCTGGTCCTTAAGGGGTAGAAAGACTGTGGTCCTCAAGTGGTTAAGTTACATTAGTTATGTTAATTAAAATAGGTAATATAATCTCTTACCCACCCCGGTTTAATGCTGGGAATACATGGTACGTTTTTGAGGCTCAATTATCCCGCCCGATCGATTCCCCGCTCGATTTCGCGCCCGATTCTCTTATCTTCTATTCGTTTTTTTTTTTCCCCAATGTTGCCCATGCAAATTTGAGCGCGGAAACGATCAGGCGCGAGACCGGACATGTCGGAAATTATCTATCGAGCCATCTAAATGGGTCAAAATCTAACCGTGTATTCCCAACATAAAAGAACAGGCAATTGTGTGTGATTTCATGGGGGCAGCCATCTTTTTGGTTGAAAGGAGGTGACGAAGCATGAGACACAGTTCCAACTGTCCTGATGACCCCTCCCAGTTGCACGCTTAGGCTTCAAATCTCAAATTCAAAATAATAAAAAAAAAAACAGAAATCCCATCATGCTTTGCACAGCATCGGGGAAAAATGCCCGGGCAGTTTAATTTTCTGCAGCTAAAAATGAGGCTTGGGTAAGGAAAACAAAGTTCTGATGCTGTGAAACTGTTAAACGCCAAGCCTTTTCACTGCTGCTGAGTAGATTTTTAGTCTGTAGGTTCACTTTAAATTAAAGGACAACTGTAACGAGAGGGATATGGAGGCTGCCATATTTATTTCCTTTTAAACAATGCACATTGACTGGCTGTCCTGCTGATCCCCTGCCTCTAATACTTTCAGCCATAGACCCTGAACAAGCATGCAGCAGATCAGATTGTCACATTTGACACGATTATCTGCATGCTTGTTTCTGGTGGTGTTCAGATACTGCTGCAACCAAATAAACCAGCAGGGTTGCCAGGCATCTGGTATTGCTTTAAAGGAAATAAATATGGCAGCCTTCATATCCCTTTCGTTACAATTCTGTTCTTTAAATGCATGGAATGACTGCTTCTGTGGATGCCTAATTACACGGGTGACTGTATCAACATTTTTATCTGATAAGTTTGCGAGGACACAAAGCTTTTTAAAGTTTATCTCAGGCCATAGAAATAAGAAAAAAAAAATGTGTCTCTCTCTCCCCCCCCCCCCCCCCCCCCCCCATACAATCACCAATAAACATTCCATCATGTGTTGTGATGCAAAAAAATAAGATTCGTGCTGCTGAACATCATGGCAATAAAGATTTGTGCCACTTTCGTTTTGATTTTTTACTCCAGTCGTTGACCCCTTACAACAGCGCATGGACAGGAAACTGGCATGGTTGGGCAGAGCCATGTTGTGCCAGTTTGTGCTGGAAAAAAATCATTGTTTAGATCAGGTAAGGTTTATTCAAGCACAATTAAAAAAGACAATGCATTTCTCGGGTCTCTGCCTGCTTCCTCAGCTCAATAAAGTGCCTTAAAGAGACTCTGAAGTCTCTGTTTTTGTCACAAAATCCTCTTAAAGGGACTCTGACCAGTGAATAAAAACAAAATCTGAACTTACCGGGGGCTTTCTCCAGCCCACCGTAGGTCGGGAGGTCCCTCGGCATCCTTCTGGCTCTTCTCCCAGGCCCTGCTCAGAAATGGCTTCAGGCGACACCGGGACCGAGTGTTGGGCTCCCTCTTCCGGAAAGATGACGTCAGTCGTCTCCACGCCGGCCGCCTCCCGTCATCATGGCGGCCGACGTGACAGTACTGCGCAAGCGCGAACCACATGCTGCGCAGGCACAGACCATACTGGGACAACTTGAAGAAGGGTAGGCCGGCACTCAGAAAGGCTGTGATGGCGGAATTACCAGCTGTATATATGGGCAAACTCCAGCAAAAACTACGTGCTCAAGACGAAGATGAGAGCATAGCATCAAACACATGGAAAGAAGCAGTTATGATGTCTGGCACTGTAATTTAATTAGAAAGCAGCAGGTGTACAGCAGTGATAAAAAAAAGTCCATGAAAAACGTGTACAAGATGTGGTACTTATCGTGCTGGTTGCTGGATGTGGGAGGCACTGTGGGCGCCAGTGGGTGCACGGCCTTACGACCGTTTCACTCGGGGTGAGCCTTGCTTCTTCAGAGGCCTAACGTGCACAAGTGCTGGGAAGAGGAGGCCATTAAAATAGCCTATTTCCGTGTAGGTACCCGCCCGGTCCCCCTATGACGTGGGGCCAATTGATAGGGCAGAGCAGACGGCGCATATTGTTGACAGCGCCACACGTAACACGTAAGTGTGCGCAGTCTAAATGCGCACGAAGCTGGAGCGGGGGAGCGCTGCCATGGCAACGCGCACCGTCCCAAAGTCACGCGAGAGGCGGCATCAATATCAGCAGCCACTCAGCGGGAAGGGGGCGGATGCGGGGAGCGCAATGCGGTTGCCATGGAGCCCTCGTAACAACAGCTGTAGCCTTGGATGGAACCACCCCGAGTGAAACGGTCGTAAGGCCGTGCACCCACTGGCGCCCACAGTGCCTCCCACATCCAGCAACCAGCACGATAAGTACCACATCTTGTACACGTTTTTCATGGACAGACCATACTGGGCCTGTGCAGTACGCTCCTGGTGACATCAGCGGGAGCGAGGACACGGTAACGCAGGCGCAGTGGTTTTCAGTTTTTAAAGTCTGAAATTCCAGAAGTGAACCGGAGGAGGGGCCGGAGCATCGGTGAGTGGCTGCACAGGCACAGGATGTCTGCGGGGGACCATTAGAAGCCCCGGGTAAGTTCAACTCATTTTCCCCCGACCCCCCTACAGTATCCCTTTAAAAGGAAATAACTATCCGCCTCTCCATTCCTTTGACTTCAGATGTGCTTTAATGTCTGGTCCACAAACTGTTCCAAGCTAAGCCTTTTATTTAGGTGTTCGTTTGTGGACGAGCGTATCTGATCAAATTATGTAAAGCACAACACTGTAAATACAAAGGTAACCGTATTGAATTTCTGCATTTTTTTTTTTCATTTGAAATGTGGCTGTTTTAAATGCAGATGGTGTTTAACCACCCTGGCGTTCTATTAAGATCGCCAGGGCGGCTGCGGGAGGTTTTTTTTTTAAATAAAAAAAAAACTATTTCATGCAGCCAACTGAAAGTTGGCTGCATGAAAGCCCACTAGATGGCGCTCCGGAGGCGTTCTTCTGATCGCCTCCGGCGGCCAAAAGTAACACGGAAGGCCGCAATGAGCAGCCTTCCGTGTTTGGCTTCTCCTGTCGCCATGGCGACGAGCGGAGTGACGTCATGGACGTCAGCCGACGTCCTGACATCAGCCGCCTCCGATCCAGCCCTTAGCGCTGGCCGGAACTATTTGTTCCGGCTGCGCAGGGCTCAGGCGGCTGGGGGGACCCTCTTTCGCCGCTGCTCGCGGCGGATCGCCGCAGAGCGGCGGCGATCGGGCAGCACACGCGGCTGGCAAAGTGCCGGCTGCGTGTGCTGCTTTTTATTTGAACAAAATCGGCCCAGCAGGGCCTGAGCGGCAGCCATCGGCGGTGATGGACGAGCTGAGCTCGTCCATACCGCTAAGATGGTTAAGTGTCTCATAACACAAAACTTATCAAAGGCTCTTGGTGCTTTAAATTAAACAAACCTACTCCCAACTTTTGTTTTCTGTGATGTTTTATTGTCCCAGCCTAATCCGAGCATCAGTTATACTGCAATGTATGCAGTATCTTATGTAAATGTGTAGCTCTTTGGGCTGTCATTTAGGTTTGTGGATGACTGGCTCTATTGTGTCCCCAATGCAGATTGCAATGCATGGTGGTCTCTCTGCTAAGAACTGCCATACTTGTTTGCAATAAAAGTTCTTGTTCTTTCCTTTTGATGTCTACGCAGGTGTTATTGAGCGCTGGGAGATTATTCATGCTCAGAGCTTAAGCAATGAGCTCACGGCTAAGCAGAACCTACAGCAGTGGCAGCAATTAAACTCTGATTTGGACAATATCACTCTGTGGCTGGAAAATACTGAAGCCGAGCTCAACAGCGCTGAGAAATCAAAGCCATCTGTTTCTATCCAACAACTGGAGCACAAAGTCAAGAGGCTTAAGGTAGGTGCTTATTACGAGCGCAGCTAATGTTCCGAGAGGGTCAATAATTCTACCTGGCAGGTAAATGTAATGCAAATTGCATGTAGCTCGGATAGGGGACAAACAGATATACTGCCTGCCAATTTTGATTGGTCCGATTCCAAGCAATGTACGATTTGCATACAAGCTCAGTTATTAGCATCTTATAGGCCGTCTGTATTAATAATTGAAATCTGAGAGACTGAGGATTTGGAAGGAGTCTTCTCTGGACCTAAAGCTTTGTACGCTGGACTGTCAGCTGCAGGTATCAGGACTTAAAGGGAACCTGAGGTGAGAGTGATATAGAAGCTGCTGTATTTTTTTCCTTGTAAGCAATTCCAGTTGCCTGGCAGCCCTGCTGATCTGTCAAAACCCTGGAACAAGCATATGGCTAATCCAGTCAAACCTGAGTCAGAGTACCTGATCTGCATATGCTTGTTCAGGGTCTATGGCTTAAAGTATTAGAGACACAGGATCAGGACTGCCAGGCAACTAGTATTGTTTAAAGGGAAATAAATAAGGCAGCCTCCATATCACTCTCACCTCGGGTTCCCTTTATTGAATATCTGTAACCACCGGGGGGAAGTTACATACTTGCCTCGCTTTGAGCCTTTCGTGGTCCTCTGTGCATTCTTTCCACCGACCAGGCCCACGTTCAAATGTCCCATCAGCAGCATCTTTGGGATACCACAGAAGGCTATGGTAGTGCTTGAGTCTCCTCCAAGTGCTTCTGAAGACGAGTGGCTCCATACAGAACATGTGTAAGTCCGTGCTTGCACATGCGCAGTATTCAGCTGCTCATCTTCGGAAGTAATTGGAGATGCGAGTAGTTCCGTAGCCTTCCAAGAAGACCTGAAGACTTCTTGGACAATAAAATCAAAAACTGGAACTGGGGGGGCCCAGCAATGGAATGAGGGGTCATCTCTAAGGGAACCAGAGCCTTCACTCTTCTTATCTTATGTCGATTGTTCCTGTGATTGTAACAACTCAAGGCTCATCTAAAGGCGCTTATGCTTGCTACACAGCCATAACAGTTAAGGCACCTGTTTTTCCACTGATGATGAAGGCAAGCACCTGCAAACACAATGTCAATTTTTTGTGCTCAAATTTAAAAAGTCATTTTCCAATAAACTTGTACAAATTCTTTAAAAGAGGTGAGATCTATCTTTTATGCATTGGGCATGTAGTTAAGGAGCTGGGAGCCCAATGCAAGTTTTACACTGGGGCCCCCAAACACTCTATACGTAACAACTGATATGGTGCACCAAAACCTGCCAAGGACCATCACCGTGTCAGAGGTGCAAGAAGGGGATGGGAAGCAGTTTGTTAATGATTCAAAGCATGTATAGAAGTGATTTTTACCAGCACAGGACCAATAAAGAGGGAGGGAGGGCCCTTCGGGGTCCCTCTGGCCCAAGGGCCCCGATGCGGTCACAACCTCTGCAACCCCTATTGCTACGCCCCTGGTTACAGGTATCCTTTAATTCTTCAGGCAACTGTCCAAAGACAAGTTCTGTACAGATGTGTCGCTAGCCTGTTGGTTAGCCACGTGTTCGGTTGCTATGAAGGAAGGAGGAGGGCGCGGCGCATGATAGACACCTTGTGGGCAGAGTGAGTAGGTAAACAATGTCCTATGTCTGTGTTTGGCTGAGACAATACGCCAGGCTGATCATCCACCAACGTTAAAGGAACGATCGGAGCAGGGCTGCGAGGGCACCATACAGCTTCAGGGGGCTGAGGGATGCTCCGGGTGAGTAAAGATCATTTTTTTTTAGACTTAAGTATTCCTTTAAGGGGGGGGGGGGGGGGGGGGGGTCAGGGTCTGCTGTACACATGCTAAATTCTTAACAGGCGGCCCAAACTGAGAACCATCTAGCACAACTACGAGGCTTAAAGGACACCCAAGGTGAAAAGAAACTGATAAGATGCATAATTACATCTAGCATCTTTCTTCTAGAAATGACTTTTTTAGATATCCCACGGTTTCATTTTATATTTTAATCTACTTTTTAAGTTTTTTTCACTGTTTCATTGCTTGCGCATTCATTGAAGTATGCCAGAGCTAAAATCTATGAACTATTGACCCCTTTTATCTTTTTTCTGCTCTCAGAAGCCATTTTCTGTTACAGTTACTGTTTTATAGTTGTAATTTCTTATCAGTGAGGGTGACACAGTAGTCTGACCCAGTCCTGACTGACAGGAACTGTCACTTACATACCTGATTGTTAAACCTTTCAGGCAGAGAAGGAAAAAAGCAACACTGCACAGTTATTTGTGTGCTAGGCACTGTACATACCCATGTCTATCTCATGTTGTCACGTCACCACGGGTATCCTTTAAGGTGCCCATACACCTATGTACTTGGCAGCTGATTGACCATCAGATTCGATAATTATCGAATTGGATGAAAATCGGTGCCATCAAGTGCACGTCCGATCCTCTATGCAACCAATTTTGGGCCAAGCATGTCGATGATATATACTGCAAGATGTCTGGTCTGCACGGTCAATCGGGCACACAGCGGTAACGGCAATCGATATAGGGACTAGCGAAGAAACCCCCGATGCTGTCCCTCCTAATGTTCAATGCCCCCCAGTGCACGGTACATGACCTGTCCGTGTCGGCCGCTGGCTTCAGGCTTCGCCCTACGTCCATACATGCGCCCCACATGGCTGCCGTTGTACACGTAGGGAACATGTATGGGCGGAGGACAGAGCCTGGGGCCAGCGGCCGACACAGACAGGTAATGTATAGTGCACTGGGCACCGAGAGGCCAGATTGAACATTAGGGGGACAGTGGCAGATATGGTGTCAGAAGATTAATTCCAGATTGCAGTCTACATGGCCTGCGTGTATGAGCAGCCGACAGATCTCTCTCCAATCAGATCCAATTAGTCTTGTGGTCGCATCTGCCCATCATCGCTAGATGTATGGCTACCTTTAGATTATGTCTGATTTAAAGAATGTAGGCTGTGTTCAGATGGACATTTAAGGAAACCAGAGACAATCTATACGTTTTATACATACCTGGGGCTTCCTCCAGCCCCATGCGCCTGGATCGCTCCCACGCGGCTGCCGGAGAGACACGTAGAGAGCGCACTTCTCTTGCGCAGACTGGCTGAAGTTGTGGGACCTGGTACCGGCGATACAGAAGGCTGAGGACATTGGCGTGGGAACGATCTATGCGGATGGGGCTGGAGGAAGCCCCATGTATGTAGAAAACTTTTATTTTAGATCATCTCTGGTACACTTTAAAACATAAAGGAAAACTAATGTCATGTTCTTGGCGCTCTGCAGAATGTTCAGGGTCCCACAATGACGTAAGTGGCTACTGAACAACCTTGAATACCTCTCAGCATTCCATTCTTTTGTTCTCCAGTTTGTTTGTTGTTTAACATCGTATATAAAAAAGATAATAATAAAAAAAAAAAAATCTCTCAACATATCCATAGAATAAAGAGCCAAAGCTTTTAAGGCAGTTGGAGGCCTCTCCCATTCACTTCAATTACATCATCTGAGCACAAAGAGCCTCCGCAAAACCTTGCAGCTGCTGTTTCCTAAACAGTGCAATTTCAGGCTTGAACAATCCTGCCTGTCTGAACTCTGCCATTGGCGCTAATGTAAGTAGGTGCAGGTGCTTCTTCACAAACAACTAAAAGGTGCTATTTTTACTCGGCCATCTGAGTACAGCTCTACGTAATGCAGAAGTGTGAAGAAGAGAAATAATGCAGGACAGGCTGGGCAGATTACGGTTAAGGCTACCATAGACTGGTCGACTGCCACCAGATTGACCAACAGATAGATGCCTCTCTGATCGAATCTGATCACAGAGGGAATTTATTGGCTGCCCATACACTGCACACAGAGTTTGAATCGATTTCAGCTGAAATCGATTCACAGCCTGCGGAACTGCCTTTGCCTGCCTCACCTCCCCCACGGCCAGCAGCAATACATCACCTGTCCGCAGGTGCGAGTTCCCGGGTCCCTTTCTCTGGCTGGCCTTCATCTCCATCTTCTCTTCACTTCCTGTCCCGAGCGTAAGCTCAAACAGCAGAGGGCGCTGTACTGTTTGAACTTCCCCTTCTCACAGGACGCAACAGGAAGTGAAGAGAAGATGGAGAAGAAGGCCAGCCGGAGAAAGGCATGGACCCGGGAACTCGTGCCGACGGACAGGTGATGTGTTGCTGCGTCGGTTGTCTTTCAATTGAACGCCGCTAACTTAGCGCTCCCTACCCACCGGCGATCGAGCAACATTTTCTGCTTGGACAGATCAACTGAATCGATCAATTTTGGATGGAAATCTGTTGATCGGTCAACATTTGCATTAACTATTTCAGCATCACAGTGATCAAATCTGCTGTATACCAGCGGGAAATTTACTTAGTGTATGAGTACCTTAAACGATTCCCCCCCTCCCCCCATTGAAACCATAGCTCCCAGCTGCCCCTCTTTTGGAGGGACAGTCCCTTTTTGGGAACATGATCCCTGTGTCCCTCTTTCAGGACTGATGTACAGAGCTGTGTGAATATATGTATTTTTCTGCTGAGAAATGTGTTTAAAGAGAACCCGAGGTGGGTTTGAAGAATATTATCTGCATACAGAGGCTGGATCTGCCTATACAGCCCAGCCTCTGTTGCTATCCCAAACCCCCCTAAGGTCCCCCTGCACTCTGCAATCCCTCATAAATCACAGCCACGCTGCTGACAAACAGCTTGTCAGAGCTGGCTGTGTTTATCTCTATAGTGTCAGTCTGCTGCTCTCCCCGCCTCCTGCAGAACTCCAGTCCCCGCCTGCATCCCTTCCCTCCCTGCTGATTGGAGGGCAGGGACCGGAGCTATGCAGGAGGCGGGGGAGCAGCTGAGACTGACACTACAGATGTAAACACAACCTCACAGAATGGCTGTGATTTATGAGGGATTGCAGAGTGCAGGGGGACCTTAGTGGGGTTTGGGATAGCAACAGAGTCTGGGCTGTAAAGGCAGATCCAGCCTCTGTATGCAGATAACATTCTTTAAACACACCTCGGGTTCTCTTTAACGGACTCTAAACTTTTTTCAATTAAATTGATATATTTCTTGTATTTAAATGTTAATATGAAGGAAAATGACCCAGGATAGAAAGAACCAGTGTAGTTTGAAGTATAAAACCTATTTTTCTTATGAAACCTTTATGGTGAGCGTGATTAGGGGTGTGGCAGGGGAGTGTCCCTTTTTCTTATCGTCTTATGTTGGGAGGTATGTTGTAACAGCAGCCCCTTCTAACTACTTCTCATTCCTCCATGGGGTTCAACAGTTGTTCTTGTGCTTTGTAGTTCATTGTGCAAAATATTATGGAGGTTTAGAGCCAATGGAGAAACAGTCAGTCCCGAGACAGATACTCTATAAATGTGCAGCCATACTTCAGTGACACTTTAAACCCATTTTCAGGTTGAAGTGTGAAGATTTTAGTAAAGATGGTCACTAATAATACAATTTTTCAATTGATCGTTTATGAACGACTATTCGTATGAATGAGTGAAGATGATAGTTTAGGACTACTAATGGACAAAAATCTCCTTACCAATCCGATTGACGGGATTGATCTGAAAAATCGGATCAATTTTATCAATCTGATTGAATGGGTTGGGAGATTTTTTTCTTTTAGGGGTCCCAAAAGATAATTTTTGATTGCTGATACAAAGAATCCTTCATAAGAGATCGGTAAATTGTATCGTTAGTGGCTACCTTAAGGTTTTCTGCTTACAAAAGCATTTTTTTAATCGTTTACAATTTATTTAGATGCATACTTTTGACTTCAGCCTATTATCATTTTAATCCTACTTAAAGTGGCACTATTGCAAAAAAAAAAAAAAAAATTAAAATCTGTGTAAACAAACAAATAAGAAGTACTTTTTTTCCAGAGTAAAATGAGCCATAAATTACTTTTCTCCTATGTTGCTGTCACTTACAGCAGGTACTAGAAATCTGACATACGCGACGGTCTTTGGACTAATCCATCTCTTCATGGGGGATTTTCAGGGATTTATTTATTTTCAAAAGCACTTAGTGAATGGCAGTTGCTCTGTCCAACTGCCAAAAAAACTGTTTAGCAAGCAGGGAAGCTGGCCAGCATCATTGTTTAAATTCCTTTTAGGGAATATCTTCATAAAGTATAAAAGCCTTGCTGAGAATCCCCTTTGAAGAGATGGACTAGTCCAAAACCTGTCGCTTATGTCAGATTTCTACTACTTACTGACAGCACCATAGGCGAAAAGTCATTTATGGCTCATTTTACTCTGGACAAAGCATACTTAAGTCTAAGTGCCCCTATGATAAAATGCGTACATCAAAAAAGGGCGTCGGGAAAAAAGGGCGCGTGGTGTAAACGATAAACAGTATTATCGTTTATAGAAATATTGTGTAGAATTTCGTTTACAAATAGTGTTTTAAGAATTTATAAATCACTAAATAATGTGTATGAGATCGGCAATTCGTAAAACGTTAATCTTCCCTGTTTGTAAAGTGAAACTTGTATTTACGTTTATTAAAAACCCTCCCTGTACCTATCCCTAACCCCTAGACCCCCCTGTTGGTGCCTAAACCTAAGACCCCCCAGTTGGTGCCTAAACCTAAGACCCCCCAGTTGGTGCCTAAACCTAAGACCCCCCAGTTGGTGCCTAAACCTAAGACCCCCCAGTTGGTGCCTAAACCTAAGACCCCCCAGTTGGTGCCTAAACCTAAGACCCCCCTGTTGGTGCCTAAACCTAAGACCCCCCTGTTGGTGCCTAAACCTAAGACCCCCCTGTTGGTGCCTAAACCTAAGACCCCCCCAGTTGGTGCCTAAACCTAAGACCCCTTTGGTGGTGCCTAAACCTAAGACCCCCCTGGTGGAGCCTAAACCTAAGACCCCCTATGGATAATAATAATAAATAAATAACATAAATAACATTAATAAATAAAAAATGTAAAAAAAAAATGTAAATAATTTTTTTGGGTGGATAATAATGTTTTAGAAATTGTGATGATTTAAATTTACAAAATGAGCCCGTGACGAATAACGTTTATAAAGATACTAAATCACTAACATAGTTATAAAACCTTAAAAATCTCCGGGCGCCGTTTGTAAAACGTTAATAATCTCCGGAGCCCTTTTTTCCCTGTTCGGCGCCCATTAACCACCTCGGCGTTCTGATTCCCAAGGATTTCTGTGCAAAAAGCGGTACATTTAATTTTCAGCACCTTTTTTCCTGTAACTTACCAAAATGAGCCAAGCAGGAGTTTAGTATACATTCTGAGTATAATAAAAGTGTCAAACACTAATTCTTGTCAAAAATAAAATAAAATTTATTAATAACTAACTGAAATACCTTGCATTTTTCCTCAATGCAGAAATATAAAGAAAATGCAGAAATAAATAAATCAATGCAGAAATAAATAAATGAAGGCAGAAACAAAATTATACAGGGTACAAGTATACCTTAGAACACTTCTTTAGTGTGGTAGATCTTGAAGCATGGTAATGCGCAAAGTGGCACGTCACAATCTGGGCAGTAAGTGCGGGTCTCTTTCCGCATCTTTTTGCCATCCTTGTCCTTCTTATTGCAGCAAACAACGCACCTTCTTGTAGGGTTTGCTTTCTGTGGGGTCGGTGGCAAGTACTCCACAAAGTGTCTCCCTGAAAGCCGTGCCGGATTCACGACATATGATGCCCTGCGCCCCGGTCTAGATGTTGACTCTGGTGCGGGGTACTTCGTGCAGATTGCTTCCGTCAGCTGCCAGACAAAGTCATGGTGGGGTACAGGCCTTACACAGCTTTTCTTGTAGAGCACATAGCCATTCCACAAACACTGCTCAAGTAAGTGGCGGAAATTTTTTTTATAATATTTCCGCTGCTGCTTGCGGACAGCCGGATAGAAAGTCATGGCTCCATCAGCCCTGTCCACACCCCCCATAGTGTTGTTGTAATCCAGTATGGCTTTGGGTTTATCCACCTCCTGTTTACTCCTGTTGGTGGTGCGGACAGTCTCGACATTATGAATAGTGCTGAGGACACATACATCACGTTTGTCCTTCCACCTTAGAGCCATCATTTTGCCTTTCTGCCAGGCAACGACCTCCCCCTTTTTCAGCTTCCTGGCAGAAAAGGCCGGCGGCAGATTCTGACGGTTAGCCCTCAAGGTACCATAGGCATCGGTTTTATGCTGGACCAGGTAATCAAAAAGTTCAGGGGAGCTGTAGAAATTGTCTGTCGTCAGGCAGTACCCCTGATCCAGCAATGGCTCAATTAGGGTTAGGGCAGAGGAGGTGGCACACCCAAACTGGCTGAACTGAGGGGCAAATTTGGTGCCTTTGCCCGTGTAAATTACAGAGTTCCAGAGTTGGCCTCACATAACATAAACGACTTCACCCCAAAGCGTGCCCTTTTTGATGCAATAAATTGCACCCAGCTCAGTCTCCCCTTATATGCCATGAGGCTTTCGTCAACCGTGATGTCGCGATCTGGAACATACACAGCCTTGAAGTTCGCAACAATCATCTGGTATATGTCCCAAATTTTTTTCAGCTTGGGTGCAGGATGGGTGGCCTCATCAAACTCCTCGTTGTTTCCGAAGTGCAAATACTTCATGATGAGGGTATACCGTGGCTCGGACATAACAGATCCAAAGAAGGGCGTACTGAGGATCTTATTAGTGGTCCAGTACCACTTCTGCAGCGGCTTACCAACAACTCCCTGGAGGATGACGAGCCCCAGGAACACCCAGATGTCGTTGCTGGTCACAGGTTCCCACTTCCTGCTCCGCGAGAACCTGGGTAGAGAAGATTCCTGCTGATGTTGCGCTGCATAGCGATTCGTCTCCTCAACGATCTTGCGGATGACGTCATCAGTCAGGAAGAGCTCCAGAAAGGACAGCGGACTCTCGTCGCACGCGATCTTCTGCCCGGGTGCCCCTGTGAAGGGGAACCTGGGTGGCGGAGCTTGAGTGGGGCTCCCCAGCTCACACCAGGTGCGTGCGACCGTCACTGGCTCCTCGGCTTCCTCATCACTGGTCTCCGTCTCCGAAGACAGGTTACCGGGAACCTCGCTGTCTGTCGATTCCTCTAGGAGCTCGTCTTCGCTGTCGCTTGCCTCGAGGACATCCAGCAACTCCTCGTCACGCACACGCCTCCGGGAGGACGAGGCCATGACCCCAAGCAGGGTACGGGGTCACGGGCAGCGACAAAAAAAAAACAAAACAAAAAAACCAGCAAAAGCAAACGCACAGGGATCACAGCGTCTTGAAAAAGACGGAAAGCAATACGCAATCTGACAGTAATATGAACGAAGCTAAGGCTGGAAAAAAGCAGTAATCGCACAGAAATCGCACAGAAATCACAGATGCTAGCTGACAACAGACTAACACTGGACGCTGAGGACTCTGAAAGAGGGAGAGCCAGTAACTGTTCAGGGCTTTTATTGAGAGCTGACAGGTGTTTGTGTTTGTGCAAACAACTTTTTGAATTACTGTAGCATGATTGGATTACATAGAGTTTGTTTCCCTATGTAATCCAATGATGCTGTCGCCGCGACGGACACTAGGGGGCGCAGGAGCCGGCGTCAGAGGAAGTGGCTGGGCTACGCCATCTTCCCTGACTGCCGGATCTCCGTAGGCTTGCGGAGAGAAGAGGGGAGCGGGGACCGGAGGATCGGGGGAGCCTGGGACCGGCGATCAGAGCCCAGCAGGAGGGAGAGGGAGCCCCGCAGCAGCACAGAGAAGGCGGCGGAAATCATGCGCTGCACAGCGGTGAGTGGGGACAGCGCTGGACGAGCTGAGCTCGTCCTAAACACTAACAGCAACTTTTTCTTGGACGAGCTCAGCTCGTCCAGAACGCTAGGGTGGTTAAACGATATTTATAATAGGAGTGAATGAGGAGCCCTTTTTGTCCACTTGTCTCATGCGCCCAAATCTACTGCTTCCTGATAAAATTCCTGGGTTCTGCGTTTCAGGCGTGTGTACCACCACACTGCACAAGTGCAGGGCCACTGTTCAGAGCACGTTATGTAATGGGCTAGAATCACTATTTCCTTATAATTCTGCAACCATATTATTATTTTGTATTTCTATAGCACCAACATCTTCCAAAGTGCTGTGTGTATATATAGTCTAGTAGTCCCTCAACTGTCCCTCAGAGGAGTTCACAATCTAGTCCCTACTACTATGGCCTCAATTCACTAAGCAGTTTAGACTAGTCTAGTGATGGTTTTTAGTCTACTTATGGTTTGGTCAGTGGCATCAAAGGGTAATTCACTATTACCAAATGTTTTAGACCTGGTATAAACCATTTGGTAATTAGGGGTGTAAAGCAGGGGAAATGATCAAAAGATGCTATTTTCAAACAAGTAGCGATGACTGACATCCTTTTCGTTTTATGAGCTCTTCTTTGCATACGATTAAACTCCTGCATAATTTATTCAAAAGGTTCCATCCTCACATCTAAAATACCTCACATAATTACTTTACCAACCAGAAATCAGCTGGTCTAATCTCTGTCAGAAAAAGTGGGCGTGGTTACTCCTTGTTTGCCTTTGTGAATTGTGTAATTGCTGAATGTTAGACCAGCTCTAAAAACAGGTCTAAAGCATTACACCAAACCATCCGTAGACTAAAAACCATCTGTAGACTAATCTAAACTGCTTAGTGAATTGAGGCCTATATAGTCATAGTCTAGGCCAGTTGTTTTCTTAGGGGGAAGCCAATTAACTTATCTGTATGTTTATGGGATGTGGGAGGAAGCGGGAGTGCCTGGAGGAAATGGACTAAACTAGTGTTGAAAAAAAAATAGTTTACCTTTCCTTTAGGCAATGCTTTATTAATCTGCTGCACTGTGCATAGCTGGCAGCTGCAGTCAGGCTTGTGCAATTCCACAGGCCATTGTGTTCAGTACACCTATACGGTTTCAGAATTCCCCTGGCAACCAGTAATGTATGAAAAAAAAGTGGTGAAGGTGAAAGAGAGGCAACGAAGCATTAAGAATAAGGAATGTTCATGTTTACAAGCAGAAAATGTCTTTTCTTTTTCAGGATACTTTGAATGCCTTTGATAATTATAAAGCTCTGGTTCTGTCTGCAAACCTGAGCAGTAAAGAGTTTCAGCAGATGGACGACAGGGAAAGCAGGAATCTCCTGGGTAGACTCCATGAGGTGAACTCCCGCTGGGACGCCGCGTGTCATCGGCGAGACAAGTGGAGGGAGAGCCTGCAGCACGATCTCTCTCAGTGCGAGGTAGGCCGACTTAATAATTGGTGTAGTTGCCCATGGTTACTGCCGGCTGGGTCACACCAATGGTGCCCATGCATGGTACAATAAATATGTTCGATTTTCCTGTTTATTTGACCAAAACTATTGAATCAAATGAAAGTCCAAAAGAATTTTTAAGAAAAACGAACGATTATCCAGCTTTTTTCAATAAAAATCTGATCGGACATGTTGGAAAAATCTTAACATTCGATCTAACAGAATAATCAAACTAAAATATCTAATCGGGAAGAAAAAAAGAAAAAATTGTAACATGTATGGGTACCAAAAGAGCGCTTTAGTTTGCTTTTGGGGTGGGAAAAAAATCGTACAGCTCATTAGTCAAGCGCTTTTTAAAATGCTGGAGCTTTAAAAGCATTTTGGAAGCGACTATGTAAAGTACAAAAAGATTGTAATCGCTTTAAAAATCGATGAACAGAATGATTTTCAGTTGTTTTTTTTTGGGGGGGGGGGGAGGGGGTTGCCAAAACCCTTTCAGTTCCAGGTCAAGTGTACTTCCTGTTTTGCCACAAGAACTACAAAATCGCTAAATGCAAACTCTCCGTTTGCGAATTTGCTTAGTGACTTTTGGTGTGAACTAGCCCTCAGGGCTCGTTTCCACTATCGCGAATCTGCATGCGTCCAACGCATGCAGATTCGCACATGTAATGCAAGTGAATGGACCTGTTTCCACTGTAGCGTTTGCGTGGTGCGTTTTTATGAGCGGTGAAAAAACGCACAAAAGAGCCAACGAATTCGCCTGCTAGTGGAATGCATGCGAATCGCCGCTAATGTATTTAATAGGGAAATCGCATGCGGTTTTTTACGCGTTATTTTACGCGATTACGCATGCGATTCCGCATAGGAACCAATGTAAATTACACAGGCAGTGACATGGTTAAAAACGCACATAGCCTAACCTATGCGAAATCGCATGCGTAATCGCGTAAAATAACGCGTAAAAAAACACACCTGCATGCGATTTCTTCTGCGGTGGAATCCAGGCGATTCCGCACCGCTACAGTGGAAACGAGCCCTCAGTCTTGGGAATAGTTTTGTTTACAACCGTTTTGTTTGTGTTTCCTTCAGAAAATTCCACACATACCTCTTATTTATACATCTGAAGCCATTGGTGCATTCATTGTATCATGTAATAGGCCCTCAACCTGATGATTTATTGTACCGTGTATTCCGACGTGTATTCCGACTGGGCATATAAGACAAACCCCCCCCCCCCCCAACTTTTCAAGTTAAAATTTACATTTTAGGATATACTCGTCCTATACGACTACCCCTCTTGACTCTTGGACATTTGGATACTGTACTGGTGCTATACTGTATAAACAGGTACAGATACTGGTGCTGTACTGTTGGTGGTACCAAGTATACAACAACCAGCCAATCATGGCAAGTGATGTACCTTACCAGCGATTGGCTGGTTGTTGTATACAAAGCCAGCTTGGATTGGTCAGCTATCCCTGTCTCCAAGACTATCAGAACAGTAGCGCAAACATGCCTCTTTCACCCATCTGGCCCGCCCTTGTGTACTATGACCTCCTTCTCTGCCTCTCAGATCTCGCACGTACGTGCCTGCGCTGCTTCACTGCACTCCTCAGGAGTGAGATCTGAGAGGCAGAGAAGGAGGTACAGTAATAGGAGACAAGGGCAGGCCAGACGGGTGAAAAAAGTGTGTTCTTGCTGCTTTCATGCATTTTTGAGCTCCCCCCACCGTATGCGGCAACCGCAGATTCTCCAGTCCGGCTCAAGAGTTTCAGCACCCGCCCTATAGGACGACACCTGGCATATAAGATGACCCCCAACTTTTTGAGAAGATTTTAGTGGGTTAAAAAGCCTTAAACGCCAGAATATACTGTAATTGAATTGGGGATTTGAAAAGATAAAAAAACAGGCCTTTACTACTACAGTATATCCATTAATGGTTTTGGCTGGAATTTCAGTTCAGTGTCAAATGTACAATTCATCTTCCATCTTTCTGGTTTATAATTTTCATAGAGCAATGTATACAACTTTTTTTTTTCTATTAAAGTGGTATGCATCTCAGCATTTCCTCTTAGTTTTAAAATATTATTTATAACATAAAATCTGCTACCACAAAAAAAAAATTTTTTTATTCATATATGCTGTTCTGATAAAAATTATCAGAACAGCATTCAAACAGTTAAACACATAAGGCCCGGTTCACATTAGCGGTTGTTTGCCAAACGGACCGGATGACCTGACCGGATCCGGACCGGATCCGGATCGGAACCATACGGTTCTGATCCGGATCCGATCCGGATCCGGTCAGGTTGCATCAGGTGTCCATCAGGATGCGATCCGGATCCGTTTGGCAAAAGTTCGTTAAAAACAAAAAAAAAGTTGGGGTCTGGGAGGTCAGCAGAAGGGGGACCTGTGGAATCAGGCCCTCTGCTGTTTAGCACTCACCTCCACCTCCGACATGCTGCCAACATCTCCGGATCCGGATCCAGCTGTGCTGCTCCACTCCAAAATGCTTGCCCATGTGTCCCCATCCAATATCGCCGCAACAATCCCCATAGGAAGTGGGGTAGAACATCCGGATTTCTCAGCCAGTGTGTTGTGCGCTCTCCGGTTCCCATTGGTTTGTATTGGCCGGATGGTGCAGTCCGGCTCCGCCCCGGATACGGCTGCCGGAGGAGCCGGATGAAAAAATAGCGCATGTTGGAACGGAGGCCGGAGTCCGGATCCGGCCCGGATCCGGTCCGGCTCCGGTTTGGCAGAACGGACGCATGTGAACGGACGCATAGGCTTTCATTGCTATGCTGTGCGTCCGTTCCGTCCGTTCTGCAAGCGGTGCGGCTCCGGCACGGCGATTCCGGAGGGCCACCGCAAGTGTGAACCGGGCCTTACTTAGTCCTTCAGTGGAAAGCTCCTTGCCTGAGTGGGGCAGCCTCTGGAGTGATATTATGTTTTGTTTACATTACTTTGTCAGATACATGTAGCAAACATTAACAGACTGTCGAAACTGAACTGCCCTGAGCTGAGAAGCAGAAAGAGCTGAGGAATGATCACTAGATAGATTTTAATATATAAATACAGCAGCTATGCAAAAAATGCAATGACAGCTTTCAGAGCAGATGCACTGTACTTTGAGAATTGGTTATTTGTAAACAAACAATATTACTTGTGCACAAAAGCAAATATAACTGTATAGGTATTTAAAAAGCAGGAAAACACATTGTTGAATGTTTTGTCAGAGTTTTATCCCACTTTAAACATATATAGGCATCATCCTATCTGGAGCAATTGCAGCAGCAGTTAGCGGCTGCTCTGAACAGCGGATCAGTTTGGCGGTGCCTGGTACACATGAAATTGATTGGCCAGCGACTGACCAATTTTACTACTGCCTTGTTTTATGAGAGTTTATACATTCTGTTCAGAATCTGTTGACCCTCATACTACATGGAGGTGGTGAAATTGACAGATCATTGGCCAATCAATATTGGATGTTTTTACCAGGCTTAACGGGAACTTGAGACGAGGGTTGATAAGTTTTATACATACCTTGGGCTTCCTCCACCCTCTCCATGCAGATTGCTCCCTTGCCGAAGTCAGCCCTGTTTTCTGCGGCACAGAATGCTCACAGACACAGCTCTTGCCTGCGCCGCCTGTCCGCAGAGAATAGGGCTGGGCTGATACCGGACGATCTAGGAGGCTTTAGACCCCGGTGTAGGAGCGATCTGCGTGGCCCCTCCGCGCAGATCGCTCCCACACCGGGGTCTAAAGCCTCCTAGCTGGAAGAAGCCCAAGGTATGTTATAAAACTTTTATCAACCCTTGTCTCGGGTACACTAAGCATTTGCTCCGAATTTACTCTTAGGGCTCATTTCCACTATCGCGAATTCGCATGCGTTTTTCGCATGCAAATTCGCATAGCAATACAAGTGAATGGGACTGTTTCCACTTGTCAGGATTCCTTTGCGTTTTTCTGTGCAGAAAAAATTCGCATGGCAGAGCCATCAGAATTCGCATGCCGCATACCGCTATGCGAATCGCATACAATGTATTTAATAGGAAATTCGCATGAGGTTTGGGTATGCGAATTTTCATGCGAATTCGCATAGAAACAATGGAAAAGCACACCAGCACTGCCATGGTTAAATTCGCATGCATCATCACCCATGCAAATTTGTGTGCGAATTCGCATGGTCCCGCATGCGAATTTCGCATCCGCATGCGAATTTTTCCGCGGCGATTCGCACCGCACAAGTGGAAATGCAGCCTCAAAGGAATTATCAGGGCAAAAAAAAAAAAGTTTCACTTACCTGGGGCTTCTACCAGCCCCATGCAGCCATCCTGTGCCCTCGTAGTCACTCACTGCTGCTAATGACTTTTTAAGATATTCCACAGTTTTATTTTATAGTTACTGTAAATCTACTTCTTCAGTTTTTACTTTTTTATTGTTTTTGCTCAATAACACACTCATTGAAGTATGCCAGAGCTAAAATCTATGAACTATTGACCCTTTTTATCTCTATCACTTTATCTGCTCTCAGAAGCCATTTTCTGCTAGGAAAGTGTTTTTATAGTTGTAATTTCTTATCAGTGAGGGACACACTGTAGTCTGGCCTAGTCCTGGCTCAGACAGGAACTGCCACTTGCATACCTGATGTTTATCTCCTCATGTCACATGTCACCTCGGGTATCCTTTAAAATTCAAATGGATTCTTGGGCATTTCCCTGCCTTCCCTCATATTATTTGATAATTAAACATTTTCTGCTCTGCAAATTCAAAAATAAATCAGTCTAACAATATGTTTTTTTGGGGGGGATGTAGAGCGAGTCTCGGCACCTGGAGGGAACCCACATAACATGGGAAAAACACACACAGTCCATGCAGAGAGTACCTGTGCACTGTGAAGGGAGAGCGCTAACTACCGTATTACTCAGATGTTGTTTCTAGCTGGCCTCAAACCTTTAAAATGTAATGTGTATATTTTGTTTTTGTTTGTTTGGGTTTTTTTGCAGGAGTTCCAAGACATGAGCCACCAACTATTACTGTGGTTGACCGAGGCGGAATCTAATAGACTGAAATGCCAGGCATCAGATCACAGGGGAGACCCACAAGCGCTGCTGGAGTGCCAGAGACAGCTAATGGTAAGCCAGCCAGGAGGGCTGTTGTGGTAGAGGCATCATGTGACCTGCGGACTATTGGGATTATAGAGCAGTGTTTCTCTACAGTATTGGACTATGGTGGCTGGTGTTAAAGTACAGCAAAGTCCCCTTTATCCAGGTCAGGGAGCCAGAAGTCTCAAATAACAAGCATGCCTGAGGGGATAACTGGTATTTTTTTTTAAGGGGGGAGGTTGTTTACAGCTTTTAAATAACTTACAGAGCCTCCAGCCTTCCTCTTGCTTCTGTTGGGCACCTGGCTGCTTCCAGCATGGCCCTCAGTGTGTCACACGGCCTGATGCTGGTCACTGGCTTCCGTGCACAAGGGAAGCCAAAAAGCCGCTAGGAGCGAGAGAAGGGCTGCAAGATGTCTCAGGAGGCGGGCTTGTAAGTGTTTGCGGGGGGGGGGGGGGGAGGGGGGTTATTGTGCTTTTTCGAGTGGTTGCTCAAGCAACTGGCAAACACATGTATCTGAGCTGGTATCGGATACCGGGGTCTCTGGTGTACCACCACTTATTGACGGTGACTAGGGACGGTTAATGGGTACCGGGGTCTCTGGTGTACCACCACTTATTGACGGTGACTAGGGACGGTTAATGGGATGCCAATCATTTTGAGACGATGCTGGTTTATGCAGCTTGACAATGAACCAATTGAGTTCCACCTTCCATTTTTGAAAATATTTGTATCCTATTGACTATCCCTCTTGGTGACATTATCTTCAAGTGGACCTCCACTGTAAATTCCTAAGTTAACCACCCCCCCCCCCCCCCCCCCCTCAGATTAGCTGCATGCTTGTTTAAGGTGTGTGACTCAGACACTAATAAATCAGCAAGACTGCCAGGCAACTGGTATTATTTCAAAGGAAATAAATATGGTAGCCTCTTGTAATGTCACCCTCCAATTCCTGTTCCCTTTGTCAACAGTCAGAATACCCAGTGGGCTTAATGGTAATCTGTGACAAAGTAACCTTTTGGATTGGTTGGTGTACAGTACAGTACAATTTTGATTGTATGTACAATCGATACAATATGCAATCTCCTATAGAGATCAAGTAAGCTACTACCAATTTGCATTAGCATGTGAATACGTAACTCTAACCCTAGTTAGTCCTGTAGGAAAAAGGTGCATGTCAACAGCATCCCTAGATACAACATTTAAAACAGTTCTGGTAACATTCTCTAAAAAAGGCCAGATTCTCTGCAGAGCATATTCAGAACAAGCACTAAGGACAAACAAGTTTTAATTGTTTATTTTTTAATACAATAGTTGCATAAAATTGAATATACGGTAATGTTCAGTTTCAGGAATATTGCTGTAATAACTTCTATCCTTTTACCCCCTTTAGCATTTGGAAGAGCAGCTGCTGGAGAAACAGGTCCAAGCAAACTCCCTCCAGGAGATGTCCAGCTCCCTGCTCGGCAGTACGGCTGCCGGTGGCTACACAGAGTCAGACGAGAGGACTCATGTCATCGTAACCAAGATCAGAAGACTCCTAAAACAGATTGAAGACGATCAGAAATCCCTACAGCAAGCACTGGTGAGTAACGCCCAGCTGAGATTTCCTGGCAAAAGTATGCATGTGCCGATCGCTCCTAATATCAAAAACTTAAAGTGTACCTGAGATGGTGAATGAAAGGAAAAAAAAAATACATACCTGGGGCTTCCTCCAGCCCCCTCCGGCCTGATCGCTCCCTTGTCGTCCTCAGTCCCCACCAACTTCGTCCGCAACTGGCACCAGTGAGTTGTGTTTATTTGGTAACTATGGCTACACTGCCCACCTCCCACCGCTGGAGCGGCTCTTCGTCTCTATTGGACGGCGTGCGACTACTACCTCACAATTTTGTCCACGATTCTTCCAACGACCGATTCTGGTGTTGTTGTTTTTTTAACCACTTAAAGAGAACCCGAGGTGGGTTTGAAGAATATTATCTGCATACAGAGGCTGGATCTGCCTATACAGCCCAGCCTCTGTTGCTATCCCAAACCCCCCTAAGGTCCCCCTGCACTGTGCAATCCCTCATAAATCACAGCCACGCTGCTGACAAACAGCTTGTCAGAGCTGGCTGTGTTTATCTCTATAGTGTCAGTCTGCTGCTCTCCCCGCCTCCTGCAGAACTCCAGTCCCCGCCTGCATCCCTTCCCTCCCTGCTGATTGGAGGGAAGGGACGGGGGCAGGGACCGGAGCAATGCAGGAGGCGGGGGAGCAGCTGAGACTGACACTACAGATGTAAACACAGCCTCACAGCATGGCTGTGATTTATGAGGGATTGCAGAGTGCAGGGGGACCTTAGTGGGGTTTGGGATAGCAACAGAGGCTGGGCTGCATAGGCAGATCCAGCCTGTGTATGCAGATAACATTCTTTAAACAAACCTCGGGTTCTCTTTAAGCCCTAGAGGTTTATACCCCCTAGTGACCAGGCCATTTTTTACAATTCGGCACTTTACAACTTTAACGGTTTATTTCTCGGTCGTACAACTTAACACCCAAATGAATTTTACCCCCTGTTCTTCTCACAAATAGAGCTTTCTTTTGGTGGTATATGATTGCTGCTGCTATTTGTGTTTTATTTATATGTATATAATTTTTTTTTTTTTAAATGTATGTCTTTTTATCCCCCCCCCCCCCCCCCCCACACACACACACACACACAGACACACTACGAACCATACACTACACTAAACATATGTAGAATTATGGCTATGGCAGGGATTAGATTTTGGGCCCATCAGAGGGACAGTTAAGTGACAAGGCTGTCCTCTGTACAACGCTGCACAAGATGGCAGCGCTATATACACTTTTATTCAATTATTGTGAAAACACAGCCTGCCAGCTCCGATCGCAGGCTGGTAGGCTGATCACTGCAGCCGGCTGTGTTTACTGACGGGAGCTTGTGCAGGCGCGTGATCCCATCTACTCTCGCTCTTTGCGAGATTATGCAATATGGTGTGACTGAGGAGCGAGCGAGCCAGCCACTCTGCGGCCTACATCCTGTGTTAGGCGGTCGCAGACTGGTTAAGTATTAAGCGATTGTTTCTGCGATCTCGTGATGTGGGTATAGGTGCTTGATGCTTTACGATGTGCGAAAGACCATCATGGCAGATCTTTAAAGAGAATCTGTACTCTAAAATTCTTACAATAAAAAGCATACCATACCATTCTATTCATTATTTTCTCCTGGGCCCCTCTGTGCTGTTTCCGCCACTCCCTACTGCGATCCTGGCTTGTAATTGTAAACACTGCCTAAAACTGGCAAACAAAAGACATGGCTTCTAACCAGCTTGTGATAGGCTGAGAGAAGCTCAGTCTGTGACTCATACAGAGCCTGCAGGGGGCGTGGAGAGGGTGTGTATAACTTCTATCCTATCACAAGTAGAGCAGCACATTCCTGCCTGAACCCGACAAAGCCGTCAGAGGAAAGAAGATTCAATTATATAACAGAGATAATACAGCCACTGTGCAACTAGAAAAGGCTGCAGTAAGACAGACCACATTAGAACAGGTATAGGAACTTAGGATAGATGAAATAAGGCTGAAAATTTTGTTAGTCTCTTTAAGATTCCCCCACAACCGCTTGAACTCTCATGCGCGCCTTTCGTGTGCTGTTGTGTGTTCTTGTGCGCAGGAAGATGGATTGGGGTACCTCGTTGTGGGAGGTGTTGCTGTGAGGTTCCCCGATCCATCTTCAGATGAGTATTTAGCTTTATAGTTTCCGGCACATAGTGTGGTTGATGTATGAACGACTGTTTCTACATAGGTATTCTTGCACACGCTTCACCTAAGGTGGGGGGAGGAGGTAAGGCAGCAAGTAATGGAACAATGCAGCTGACTTTCAGTCCGTGACGGGGCAATACATTCACGATCATGTGTCTGGCATACTATGGGTGAGTACACACATCCAATTTTGATTGACCAATTTTACTACTTGCATATAGTATAAGGGCCAACAGATTTTGAATACTTTGAGAGCATATCTACACAATCTGTTCATACTACATGGTAGTGGCAAACTTGACCAATCAAACTTGGATGTGTATGCCCCCTAAGGTTAAGTTTTAGTGTTGCCTAATGCACTACAATAACAGGCTAACAGCATGGGGAAATGCTGGGTGACACAAATGTGCGATACCAAACAGAAATGACAAAATCATCATTCTGTATCCAGCTGTTGTGTTACAGGCTGGGTTCACACGACATGGCGACAAAAAGTAGCATTTTAGGATGGTGCGTTTGAGTATTACTATTGCATTTTTACAGCATTTTTTTTTTTGCGTTGGCAGTTTTTATGCAGATGCGTTTTTCATGCGTTTGAGGTCCGCTAATGTAAAACACATGCGTTTTGTATGCATTTTTTTTAATGTATGAAAATTACTAGGAAGACAACAGGAAGCGGAAATACATCAGAGATCTTTATTTATTTTCTTTTAATAAAAAACGCATTAAAAAAGCATGCAAACCGCTATGCATATGCATTGCCATAGACTTTCATTATGTGCGTTTTGGCAGCCATCCTGCATAATATGCAACACTACAAATGTTTTTACAGTATGCATCTTGCAAACGCCGGGCTCCGCAGCTTCTTCTGTGTCCCGTAGACTAATATTGCTGCATAAAACGTAGCGTTTCCCACTACACTAGCGTTTCTGCTATTTGTGCACCCAGCCACAAACATACTGGTGATTATCATATGTGCATGTACTTTGAGAAAACTGATTGCTTTATCATCTCCTCTGTGCCCTTGCAGGACGATTGCTCATCTGATGAAGTTGACTTGATTAGACCAGTGGCTGCAGACAGCCAGGTAAGACCTATTTGTTATGCTGGAAATACACCTTGAGATTTTTTTGGCAGATAGATCATTTCAGACATGTTCAATTTGATTTTCGATTGTTTTTCTGATCGATTTCTCATAGAAATGAATGGAAATCGATCAGAAAAATGGAAAATCGATCAGACATTAAATCTGCTGAAAAATCTCTTTGGCCAAACTAATGCTGGGAATACACAGAGTGACAGCCATCCAGCGCACATGCTGCGGCAGGAACTATCTTGCACTTTTTAGCTATCTGTATATATGTTGGTTAGTTTGAGAATTGTGAATATATTTTTATACAGTTTTATGATCTTGTTTATGTAAAGTCTTATAGACCCAAACTCCTCTACTTCTATTTATCCTAAGATGTGTGCATTGTTCCTGCCATTAGTTTGGACAGCACAGTGGATTGCATTCTCGCCTTGCAGCACTGGAGCTCCAGATCTAAATCTCTGCCAGAACATAATCTGCATGGAGTTTGGCCTTGAGAGGATCTCAGTCTAATCCCCCCATCATAGTCACCTTTTTTCTGTAGGGACAGTTAAGACAACTGAAGTGAAAGATGTGGAGACTGCCATATTTATTTTAAGCAATACCAGTTATTGGTACCTGGCTATCCTCCTGATCCTCTGCATCTAAAGGTGCGTACACGCGCACTACTAAAGAGAACGACGGGTCCGTCAGACCCTCCCACTGAGCGGATCGTTCAGAAATCGCCTTATCAGTCTGCAGATAGACTGTACACACGTATTATTGTCGGGAGAACGACTGCCCAGCGGGAGGGTCTGACGGGACCCGTCGTTCTCTTTAGTAGTGCGCGTGTACGCACCTTAATACTTTTAGCCTTAGACCCTGAACTGACATTGTTGTCACATCTGACAAGATTAGCTTGCATGTTTGTTCCTGGTGTGATTCAGACACTATTGCAGCCAAATAGATAAGCAGGGCAGCCAGGCAACTGGTATTGTTTAAAAGGAAATTAAAGGAATACTGTAAGGGGGTCGGGGGAAAATGAGTTTTGCTTACCCGAGGCTTCTAATGGTCCCCCGCAGACATCCTGAGCCCACGCAGCCACTCACCGATGCTCCGGCACTACCTCCAGTCACTTCTGGAATTTCAGACTTTAAAGTCTGAAAAACCACTGCGCCTGCATTGCTGTGTCCTCGCTCCCGCTGATGTCACCAGGAGCGTACTGCGCAGGCACAGACCATACTTAGCCTGTGCAGTACACTCCTGGTGACATCAGCGGGAGCGAGGACCTGGCAACGTAGGCGCAGTGGTTTTCTGACTTTAAAATCTGAAATTCCAGAAGTGAACCGGAGGTGGGGCCAGAGCATCGGTGAGTGGCTGCGCGGGCACAGGATGTCTGCGCGGGCACAGGATGTCTGCGGGGGACCATTAGAAACCCCAGGTAAGTTCAACTCCTTTTCCCCCGACCCCCTACTGTATTCCATTAAATATTGCTTCTTCTCACTACAGTTGTCTTTTATGGTGCCCATATACCACTCTATTTCCATCCTGATCGACTTTCTGAATCCTTAATTTTATCTTATCAAAAGTGACTCCTTGTAACAACATGACCTCTCGATCGATATCTGGCCAAAATCTTACAAAAGGATCGATCGGACATGCTGAAAAATCTTGATCTCAATTGCTCAGTGGGTTGTGCGGCTGTAACTGCAAGTAGTATTGTGACAACCAACGTACACAACTGACCCCCGGCCAGTGTCCCTGAGTGTAAAAGGATCTGAAGTGAAAACTGTATGGTGCGCACCAGTCCTTACAGTGGAACTCCCAGACAATGTGACCACTGCCAGCCATGAGCAAGACCACAATAGGCCTGGTTCACACTACAAGAGCTTTTTAAGCACTAGTGATTTGAAAAGCTCTTGCTAATGTTATCCTATGCGAATGTGGAGCGATGTGACTTTGTAAAAATCCTTCACTGCATTAGCAAGAGCTTTTCAAAAGTCACATCGCTCCACATTCGCATAGGATAACATTAGCAAGAGCTTTTCAAAATACAAAGAGCTTAGAAAAGCTTTTGCAGTGTGAACCAGTCCTTACAATGACCAGCTCTGTGACAAGCAAACAATAGCGCTAATCTAAAATTTCATCAAATTTTGCGGGGAATGATGTAATTTGGCATTACAGTGTTTTAAAAGTAACTTCAGCTCTGTCTTCTGATGGCGCTGAAGTTACTCACTGTGCACCGCAATAGCCTTAATTCCTATTATGGCCTAGCCTATGGTGATGCCGGCTGCGCCCAAATCTCCTGCGCTGTTATTACAGCACTCGATAGTGAGGGCTGGTGCACGCCAGAAGAGCTTTTCTGAGCGCTTTGTGATTTCAAAAGCTCTTGTTTAATGTTATCCTATGTGTGTGTTCACACTGGAGCGATGTGATTTTGTATAAATCCCCCATAGGATTGCACTAGCAAGAGCTTTTAAAATCTCTGGCGTTTAAAAAGCTCTTGTGGTGTGCACCAGCCATGAGACTTTCTATAACAAAAAAGAGCTTCTTCTGTCGTGTAATAGACAGTATGTATAGTAACATTCAGGACAAACAAATGCAATCCATAGATGGCAGTGCACAGTTGTCATCACTCGGGAAGGTTGGAAATGAAGATTTCCGATTGCTACAGAATTCTTAACAATTTGAGGATTATTGTTGAAAAGTTACCATTTATGACTTTCTGTGGAATGTTTTTTTTTTTTTTTTTTGTACGTGTGCTATTTTTGTAAATAAAGTTACTTGTAAAGAAAAGAAATTGGGGGGGGGGGGGGGAGAAGAATGCTAATTATGCATAGCCTACATTTCCGGCAACCGCTCTAAACTTCCGCATTCTCGGATTGGCCTTGAAATGCTGCGGTAATCTGAATTCTGCAGTACTAATTCTCTGCTTGGTCCAATACGCAAAAGCCTCGAGACTGGCCTGAAATCCTCGATTCAGATTTCCACATACTGATTTCCAATTGGAAACTCGGAAATTGGTATTCTGTGGAAATCAGAAGCTCAGCTCTACTTATCGCCGTCATGCTCTGTACTCAGAGATTTGGTGGTTTTGATGATTTCATTTTCTTACAAATGACTATAATATGACTTTTCACACAATTGTTTTTTTCTCTCTCACTAGGCCAAAGCTGCAGCAGCCAAAGACCCGACCAGGTATGTTTTTACTACCAAACGCACCATCAGGTCTTAACCAGCTTCATCTGGATGAAAAAAAAAAAACTGACCTGGTTTTACTTTAGATTAAAAAAAGCCTCCTTAGAAAGGTCATCATGCAACTAATATTGGGGGGTGGAGGGTTTGGCTTTCCACTACTGTAGAGAAAACTACAGTCCGTTCAGATCAGCTCTAAACCATGATTAAGGCAATCCTACTTTTAGTTCATCTACATACAGTGGAGGAAATAATTATTTGACCCCTCACTGATTTTGTAAGTTTGTCCAATGACAAAGAAATGAAAAGTCTCAGAACAGTATCATTTCAATGGTAGGTTTATTTTAACAGTGGCAGATAGCACATCAAAAGGGAAATCGAAAAAATAACCTTAAATAAAAGATAGCAACTGATTTGCATTTCATTGAGTGAAATAAGTTTTTGAACCCCTACCAACCATTAAGAGTTCTGGCTCCCACAGAGTGGTTAGACACTTCTACTCAATTAGTCACCCTCATTAAGGACACCTGTCTTAACTAGTCACCTGTATAAAAGACACCTGTCCACAGAATCAATCAATCAAGCAGACTCCAAACTCTCCAACATGGGAAAGACCAAAGAGCTGTCCGAGGATGTCAGAGACAAAATTGTAGACCTGCACAAGGCTGGAATGGGCTACAAAACCATTAGCAAGAAGCTGGGAGAGAAGGTGACAACTGTTGGTGCGATTGTTCGAAAATGGAAGGAGCACAAAATGACCATCAATCGACCTCGTTCTGGGGCTCCACGCAAGATCTCACCTCGTGGGGTGTCAATGGTTCTGAGAAAGGTGAAAAAGCATCCTAGAACTACATGGGAGGAGTTAGTGAATGACCTCAAATTAGCAGGGACCACAGTCACCAAGAAAACCATTGGAAACACATTACACCGCAATGGATTAAAATCCTGCAGGGCTCGCAAGGTCCCCCTGTTCAAGAAGGCACATGTGCAGGCCCATCTGAAGTTTGCCAATGAACACCTGAATGATTCTGTGAGTGACTGGGAGAAGGTGCTGTGGTCTGATGAGACCAAAATAGAGCTCTTTGGCATTAACTTAACTCGCTGTGTTTGGAGGAAGAAAAATGCTGCCTATGACCCCCAAAACGCCGTCCCCACCGTCAAGCATGGGGGTGGAAACATTTTGCTTTGGGGGTGTTTTTCTGCTAAGGGCACAGGACAACTTAATCGCATTAACGGGAAAATGGACGGAGCCATGTATCGTGAAATCCTGAACGACAACCTCCTTCCCTCTGCCAGGAAACTGAAAATGGGTCGTGGATGGGTGTTCCAGCCCGACAATGACCCAAAACATACAACAAAGGCAACAAAGGAGTGGCTCAAGAAGAAGCACATTAAGGTCATGGAGTGGCCTAGTCAGTCTCCGGACCTTAATCCAATAGAAAACCTATGGAGGGAGCTTAAGCTCAGAGTTGCACAGAGACAGCCTCAAAACCTTAGGGATTCAGAGATGATCTGCAAAGAGGAGTGGACCAACATTCCTCCTAAAATGTGTGCAAACTTGGTCATCAAATACAAGAACCGTTTGACCTCTGTGCTTGCAAACAAGGGTTTTTCCACTAAGTATTAAGTCTTTTATTGTTAGAGGGTTCAAAAACTTATTTCACTCAATGAAATGCAAATCAGTTGCTATCTTTTATTTAAGGTTATTTTTTCGATTTTCCTTTTGATGTGCTATCTGCCACTGTTAAAATAAACCTACCATTGAAATGATACTGTTCTGAGACTTTTCATTTCTTTGTCATTGGACAAACTTACAAAATCAGTGAGGGGTCAAATAATTATTTCCTCCACTGTATGTATGCAGTGAATTCTAATCTGTAGTCCAAATTAGATTTCAGTAAAAATGGAACTGGGGTTTAAACCAGAAACCATCACCACATTGATGTAGAGAACACTGTCCTACTTTTCCACATGCAAAGCAAATAAATTAGATTTAGTTTTCAGATTTGTAGGTATTGTTGTTGATGCCGCAAATGAATAATCTTCCTATTTACACTGTGGGCTGGATAGCACAGGTTGAATCTGTCTGAGAACATTGCAGCCTGTAGCACTGACTGTTTGTTTTGTGGGAAGTGGCCAGTGTCTGTAACTGAGATCTAAAAAAAAAAAAAAAATTTACCTGGAGTAGGGCTTTAGTTTCATATTTCCTAAATGGAAGGGCATACTGTATATACTTGCGTATAAGCCTAATTTTTCAGCACATAACTGTGCTGAATAGTTACCCCCTCGGCTTATATGTGAGTCAGTGGAGCAGAATGGATGATGGAGCAGGTTTTGTTATTGGCCGAGGAGTGTAAGGATCTTGCACTAGTCATCCTGTGCTTGCTAGCTGGCTCCCTGCTGTGTCTGCCACCCATCCCCTGCAACATGGTGTGCACAGAGTGCGCTGCTCAAGACTACATGTGTCCCCTGGCTTGTGAAGTGGAGCGTGCAAGCAGCGTCAGTAGTGCAATAATCTGGGATTCTTCCTGTGTGGCAATCACTGTGTCTCATACCTATGGCATCTTAAGACACAGCTGTATCATTCTTGTTGCACATCTGGCTACAGGAAGGGGGGCTGACTTGCACTTCAGGCTACTGTGGGGCGGGCTATACTGGATAGGGGTATTATAAGCGAGTCACTCACTTTTTCCTGGTTTCTGTGGGAAAAGTGGGTAACTCTGCTTATATGCGAGTATAATTATAAATAGGAATTATTTTATGTTCTATATTGCACTCTTGCCTTCTGATGCTCTAGCTGGTGGCCTCCTCTAATATTTATGCCTTTTGTCTTCACAGGAAGCAGAAGCCCAACACCGTCCAGGAAGCTTCTAAAAAGCCCTCATTCTTTTACCGTGTGCTGCGGGCAGCCATTCCCCTACAGCTTTTACTCCTCCTTCTGCTTCTCCTCGCCTGCATGATCCCCTTCTCAGAAGAGGACTACAGCTGCGCCCAAGCAAACAACTTTGCCCGTTCCTTCTACCCAATGCTAAGGTATACTAACGGACCTCCACCCACCTAACCAGGATTCCTGTGCACTTCCTCCCCAACCAAATGACATTCCAACATTGTATTTGCAGCCTGCAATGTGTGACGCACCAGCAAGTCATGTGACTTGACTAGAGCAGTCGTATCACCATATTTGATGGTATGACTTCATTACGTGTATAAGCCTGTGAGGTGGTTTTTATTGGTTTACCTGGAAAAGGAGGGGGAAGGGTCATTTGCATGCACCTAGTAACTTTATATCACTGTGGAACTGGTGATGGTTCAGGAGGATAGAGACATTTTACATAGGGCAAGTTAATGACCTGTAAAGAATTCATAGTTGATGCAGAATTTTGTATGCAAATCTGTGCAGCTTAAAAATGTATCAATCCAATCCCACCAAGATTTAAATTCAATTACTTCATTTTCAAGCTGCATATGGAATTTGCATAATCCTGCATCGAATCTGAATTTACATCTCATTGACTATCCCTAATTTTAAATACTTTTAGAAAAATTGGACTTATTTCATTGCAACACAAAGCGCAGCAACATTCACTGTCCAATCAGAAAGTGGCTCTAAGGCTAGGTTCACAGTGACTGCAGTGACTTTATAACACACGACCATAAGTCTATGCAACGGTCCCAGTGTGACATTAGCGTTGCATTATGGTAACGCACTGCTGCAGTGAGTCACCACTAAACACACGTAACTGATACAGGGAAGCATAATTTTCATTGCCTGTATACTTCACTGTATGGCCTGTAGGCAACATTAAAGAGAAACTGACCAAGAATTGAGATAAAGTTCAATCAGTAGCTGATACCCCCTTTTACATGATAAATCTATTCCTTTTCACAAACAGACCATCAGGGGGCGCTGTATGGCTGATATTGTGGTGAAACCCTTCCCACAAGAAACTGAGGACCGTGGTGCTCCTGGCAGTTTCCTGTCTGTGAACCTTGTTGCATTGTGGGAAATAGCTGTTTCCAACTGCCAAAAAAGCATGCAGCAGCTACATCACCTGCCAACAGTAAAAATGTCACCATGTAATGTCAGAATGTAAATCAGGGATTTAAAAGATTTTACAATGGGCAAACACTGACTAAATCATTTATACATGATTGTAAAAATGAAGCACTTTTTTCATTACATTATTTTCTCTGGAGTTCCTCTTTAACATGCGTTACAACTTTTGTTGTATTGCGACATTAACGTCACATAACGACTCAACATCCTACTGTGAACCTAGCCTGAAAACCAAATGAAAAATATTCCTGGACTTTCTGGCACAGAATCCTTTCTGCACTTTGGATTACAGTAAATAAACCCAAATGTGTTTACAGCTCCTGATTTTTTTTATTTTCCATGTAACTAGAGGGACCTGTATTGCATGGATGTGGCTTTTATCACTATTTTATTTCTGTTTTTATTTATGTGAAATGCTGATTACTATGTAAATTTAGCACATTTCTCAGAATTAAAAGAAAAAAAAAGCCATCTATATATTCTTATGTTGTACAGAGCAAATTGTGGTTTTCTACCGAAGATTTCTGGGGTTATTTTCAGTGTTGTACTAATATTTGGGGGTTTTATGTTTTGTGAGTGATTTTAAAATCATGAAAACACTGAAAAAAATTGCTGGTCTGAAGGTCATTCATGTTTCAAGTTGTAAAAGGGATAATATATATTCTGTAATAAAATACTACAAGCAGAGTGGGGAAAAGGGAAAGCTGCTTTATGGTATTCATTCAATAAATTTCTTATGACCTTTTTAAATATGTTGTGGTGTTTTGTTTTTGTCTCAAAATGTGTTTGGGAAAAATGGATGCCCACTTTGTGAACTAAAAGTATGCATGCAACGAGAGAAAGGAGACTACCATAACCTTCTAGCAAAACCGGTGGAGCAAAGGTGTACACACATCCAATTTTGATAAGCCAATTTTTTTTTTTTACCACTTCCATGTTGGAAGAGGGCCTTACCCACATACTATAACATTGAATGTAAGCACCTTAAAGGGAACCTGGAGCGAGTAAAATTATTTAAAATAAACACATGACATAGCTGAAAATAAATATTACATACTAACCTCACTGTCAGTTCATCTCAGAAGCTCACCATTTTCTTCTTATAGTAATATATTTCAGTTCTGACAAAATATTGACAAAACTGGAAGAGACCAGTTGCTGTCAGTTACAACTGAATGTGCAAGGTAATGTCCATGTTTCCCTATGGCTCAAGTGCTTGATATTACAGTTAAACAGTGTGCTGACCAGGAAGCTGTTATGGGGAAATGACAATTTTTAAAATGGAGGACGGAGAAATCCATTGATCATAGTGGACAAATGGGACACAGGAGAGGAGAAAGAGATTGAGGAGTAGACTACACGGGAGGTAAGTATGACCTGTGTATGGTTATTTTGACTGTTTATTTTCAATTTCTCTTTAACCACTTCGGTACCAGCAGCCTCTGCCCCCTTAAGGACCAGAGGCTGCTGGTACACTAAAACACGCATACCGACGAATCACCGCAATAACCCGTCGCTCACGCCGCTCTGTCACAGGCTGCTCTCTCTGCCGTCTGTATGGGATTCATCCAATGGGATTGGCTTACAGTAATGACAGGGCCAGGAGCCAATGAAATCGGCTCCTGCCCGGCTCACAGTGCTCTGCCTTCATAGAGGCGGCAGGGCAGCACATTGCGGCGGGTAGAAAGCGGCGGGAACGGGTGGTGAATGGAACGTAGAGCTTACGTCTGGTCGGAACCGCAGCGCTACCCGCCAGACGTATATTTAAACTGCGTCAGTCCGAAATTGGTTAAGGAGGAACTTAAGCAAAAACATGGGAAAATAAATCAATACATTGCAAAGTGAAAAATAGATATCAAGAAATTATTAATATTCACCATGTAATTTGTTCAGGTTTTTTGATCCACAGTCAGTCTGCCCGTAATCATCTCTACTATTGGCAGACATGAAAAAAGACAGCACCAACTTCCATTATCATGTTATGGGTAACGGGCGTAGCAATAGGGGTTGCAGAGGTAGCCACTGCATCGGGGCCAGAAGGGCCCTCCCTCAACTACAAAATTAGCTCTCTATTGGTCCTGTGCTCCTAATAATCACTTCTATAGATACTTTGAATAGTGGTAATCATTAACAAGCTGTTCCCCGTCCCCCCTTGCACCTCTGACACTGTAGTTGCCATTGGCAGGTTTTGGTGCGCCGTATCAATTGTTATGTATGAAGTGCTTGGGGGGCCCCATTTAAAACTTGCACCAGGGCCCATAGCTCCTTAGCTACGCCACTGGTGGGTAAGATGTTAGCGAATATAATCTAACTAATATGTTTGTTTAGGCTGAAGTTCCCCTTTAAACAGAAAAGCCACAGCATCCAGGCAAGGAATGCCTGTGGGAGCCCCAGGGACCTGGTCACTGTGTACTCCACAGGAACTCCGCATGGAGCACAAAGCTGTTGCAGTTATATTTATCTGTGATTTTTTATTTGTTTTAATCTAAAGCATAAAGGAATATTTGAAAAGCATGTATATATCATAATTGCACAAACACATTAAGGAGTACTCCAGATAGTATTCCCCATAGTAGGGGGATGTATTCTATAAAAGCACAATGTTTGCTAAAGTGGCACATGTAATAATGCTGAGAAACACTGGCCTGCCCTATGATACTTGTATGGACGTGCAGGACCGATTAAGTAATATTCTTTTGTTCAAACGCTATCAGTAGGGTTGGTGTTTAAAGAGACTCTGTAACAAATTTTTCAGCCTTAGTTCTTCTATCCTATAAGTTCCTATGCCTGTTGTAATGTGCTCTGGCTTACTGCAGCCTTTCCTAATCGTCTCTGTAATAAATCTTATCTCCTTTCCTCTGTCGGGCTAAGGCTTGAATGTGCAGGGCTGCTTGTGATTGGATAGAAGCGATACACCCCTCTGCAGGCCCCCTGCACACTCTGTATGATTCACACACACTCTGCTTATGTGAGCCTATTACAAGCTGGTTAGTTTGTTTGTAAACACTGCCTAAAATTGTTAATTACAAGCCAGGATTGCAGCAGAGAGTGGCAGAAACAGCACAGAGGGGCCCAGGAGAAAATGAATAGAATGGTATGCTTTTTAGTGTAAGAATATTAGAGTACAGATTCTCTTTAAATTCAGGTTACTGAGATTGGGAAACCCGAATTCGCCTGTCGCCACATTTCAGCACCCAAACAAGTGGACAAGGTCAGGGAGAATACACTTTTTTGTGCTTCACTTATTTGCACTTAAAGCGGATCCGAGATGAAAAACTAACTATAACAAGTAATTTGTCTATATATCTTATCTAAATTTAGATAGTTTACACAGCAAATCTAGCTGCAAACAGATTTAATAGAATATGATTATTTCTTCCTGTGATACGACAGCAGCCATGTTGTTTGTAAACATTACACAGAGGCAGACTTATCTGCATCTTCCTCCTCCCCTCTGCCTCTGAAATCTCTGGCTAGTAATACCTCCCCCTCCTCCTGCCCAGACTGAGCTCCCATGAGCCCTTGCCACGGTCTGAAAGTGCCTTGGCTCTCCAATTCCCTATAAACTAAACAATCCACGCCCACAGGTTTTCAGAGTATTAAAACAAAAAAAGTATTTGGCTTGAGGAATGCAATGAGTACAATGCAACGAGTAAAAGTTCATCTCGGATCCACTTTAACGCAAGTCGTGTGAACTGACCCCTGTCCTCATGTCTAGGTGCTGACAGAATTTGGTTTATTGAAATTAGGAAACCCGAATTTAACACTAGCTATCGCTTGGTGATTGCAGCACAACAGATATACCATCAAGACGAGAGCCCACAGACCAGCAGATCAACCACTGCTCCAAAAGTGGAGGATTTAAAAGCAGGGCCAGATTTACCACAAGGTACTGTAGTCACGTGCCGGAATTCGTGGATTCCGCCAGCGCTAAATTCCGTCCCTATGAAAATTCCGCCTGGATTTTTGCGGAATTCCGGATGCCGGCAGAAAAATTAAATTAATCGCAAATAGAATCTGGTTTATGCTATATGGTAACCCATAGACCCTATTGACTGTTCCTTTAGTCCTTTTTCTCCTCTCTCCTGGCCAATGTATGTGAGTTGGCTTTTGACATCCTACAATTCCCTAAGCAAGCTCATTTTTCTCTTGGATATATCACAATGGTACATGCTAGGCTAGTTTCAGCATGTAGTGTTGGTGGTGGTATAGTGGTGAAGAGCGCTGTCTACCAAGCACTAGACCTTGGTTCGATTCCCGGCCAAGGTATGTAAGTTGGCTTTTGAAATCCTACAATTCCCTGGAAGACGGGAAGGGAGTCTGTCGAGTAGAAATTCTTGTTATTAGGCAGAAATCAGTTCGGTGGGGAAAAAAAAATTTGATTTCCGTAAAATTCCGCGGAATTTCATTTTTTCCGCGAAAATTCCGCCATAGTGATATAGCAATTCCGTTTTGTCACAACGGAACAGAATCATTTGTAATTCCGCGGATTGCAGCGACCATCCCTACAGATCTCCCTTCAGTCAGGGGCACCTCTAGCTACCTAATACTCGGGGACACCTCTAGCTAAAGGAACCTCAATATCAAGTAGCTACTTAGTATTAGGTAACCAGGCCTATCCTCAACATTTAGTAGCTAGAGTTGCCCCCAAGTATTAAGGAGCACCTGTAGCTGCCTAGGATGGACAAGGGAAGTGAGGGAGAAGTGACAGTTGGGATCGCCAGTCCACGTGGGGGTTTGTAGGTTCCTAGAGGGCAAAGTCTAAGGTGCCAGAACATCTGTGCCTATAGGCTCCTCTGAGGTAAATCCGGGTCTGTTTAAAATGGACCCTGAGCTCAGGCTCAGGCTTCTGCCTATGAGAGCCGATCGCTCTCTTGTCCCCCAGGGGGACAGCCGTGTCACACGCTGCTGATCGCAGCGCTGCCAGTGTAAATAGACGGCGATCACGCCGTCTCACAGTCTCCCGAGCGGCAATAGCCGCTCGCAGACTGAAGGCAGGGCGGAGCTCCACCCCCCCCCCCCACCCACCCACCCAAGCAGGAGATGCGTGCGCAGCCTGCGCGCGATCTCCTGAAAAACAGAGCCCCAGGACTCTACGCCAATTGCTGTTAGGCGGTCCTGGGGCTGCCGCTGTGGCCACGCCCATCGGCGTGATGCGGTCGGCAAGCGGTTAAGCCAATGTGTTGACTCACCACACAGCCCTGCACCCAGCATGGGTCTCGTATGACTGCCTATAATTAAGCTTTAGGTTAGCAGGAATGGTTGCATATCCACCTTTTCATCCTTCCCACCCTTGCCTTGGAATCTTCCAGACTTCAAAGTACTGTCCTTTGCTGTGTGTGGTTGTTGGTGGACCTGGGTTCGATTCCCGGCCAAGGTATGCGAGTTTGCTTTTGAAGAGAGAGAGAATTTTGCTATTGAACTTGTAATCCGGGTTCAGATAGCCGGGTTTGTGGTGAAACTATCTGCAGATAGCTATCTGGATATCTGACTAACCATCCGGAATCCGGCCGGATCGGGTTAAAATGGTCAGATAGAGTTACCCGGATACCCGAAATCCGGATGAGCATCCCTGCTAGGCATCATCATACCAGCAGGCATGAGAGTCCTAAGCATGCACAGTTCTCTAAGACAACCACGCATGTGCAGGACTCTGATGCCCGTGCACACACACTTCAAAGGACGGATTTAAACTTTTTCCGACCTTAGCCTAAAGCCCCGTTCACATTACAAACTCGGACGGGCACGCACGTGGAACACAACGCGTACGAACGCACGCCATCCGCGTTTGCGTTGCGTGGCTGATCCCATCACTGGAAAGTGAATGGGACAGCCATGCGTTTTGGCAAAAAATGCGTGCAGCATGCGTTCCCGGACCGCACAGGTCCGGAACGCATGCAGTGTGAACATCAGACGTTGCACTCTATGCAATGTCTGATGTCGTGCGTGTCGGCCACCTGCACGCGTTTCCAAAACGCGGCTGGAAACGCGTGCAGTGTGAACGGGGCCTAAGTGTGTTATAACTCCCTTTCTGTACAACATCACCCCTCCGATTCCACGTGCAACATCTACATATACTGCAGCACAGCTCGTTAAAGTGAACCTGAGGTGAGAGTGATATGGAGGCTGCCATAATTATTCCCTTTTAAAGTGATACCAATTGCCTGGCTTTCCTGCTGATCCTCTAACACTTTCAGCCTGAACAAGCATGCATCTCCTACAACCTCAGATCAACAGAATCTAATAAGCTAACCACTCGCACTCTCCAACTCAAAAAATATTTGGCGCCAGGAACTTCTGTCATGCTCCACCAACCCTTTGGAACATCTTGCCACACCCAGTCAAGACGGTTTAAACCCTGGAGGCTTTTGCAACAAAACTGAAAAGCCACCTGTTTAGTCTGGAAATTAATTATATAACTTTTCTCCAGTAACACATGACAAACCACAACTATGTAATGACATGAGAGACAAGCACCTCCTATGGGAGAAAAGCGCTTTGTTTTGTTGTTGGGGAATTATCTTTTTGATGAGAACGCAGGAAGTACTTTACAGCTAAAAGCTGTGAATAACTTCAGCCACAACGAGGCAAGGCAAATAACATTTATATCGCGCTTTTCTCCTGGTGGACTCAAAGTGCCAGAGCTGCAGCCACTAGGGCTCGCTCTATAGGCAGTAGCAGTGTTAAGGAGTCTTGCCCAAGGTCTCCTACTGAATAGGTGCTGACTTACTGCATAGGAAGAGATGAGATTCAAACCCAGATCACCTGTACCAGTGAAACAGCCCTTAAAAAGTCAATGGGAACCGCAAATACCTAACGAGAGGGAAGGCTCTGGGTTGTATAGAGCCTTCCGTCTCCTCTCTCGGTGCCCTCTATCCTGTGCTGGCTCCCCCGTTTCAATCCTCCACCGAAAGGGTATTTGGAAGTCTTCGGGAGCCGTGTGGCTCCATACTGCACAGGCGTGAGCATGCAAGAGAGCGTGCTTGCCCAGGTGCAGTACAGGGCCGCCCTTCTTCAGGAGCACTCGGACTCCCTGAAGACTTCTGAAGCCTCCTTCAGCCCGGTAAAGCAGAATTTGACTAAATTAGTCAAATACTGCTACCGGGCGAGCTAGCACTGGAACGACGGGACCGGGAGAGGAGCAGGAAGACTCTATAGGACCCAGAACCTTCCCTCTCCTTGGGTAAGTATCTGTCTCATTTTTTTAAAATGTGGTTCCCATTCACTTTAACCAATATCCAGCCCCTGCCTCGTACACGCCTGATTTAAGTTCGGTAAGGCAGCCAATATTGATCACCCCACAAGCAGCCTGACAGACAGACTCAAGCAATGCCGATTTCCCAATACCCCTGCCCACCCCCACACAGAGTCCATTGTTCATGCCACTCCCCCCCCCCCCACGTGAAGTCATGCATGCACTGCGCGTTGCCCCCACCTGTATAGCAACACAGCGCGTCATCAGCTGACACGCGTGAGTGCGGGCCAGCCCAGCGATGTTGCCCAAGGGGGATCAGCTCCTTATCCCTAACGGAAGACATCGGTTGGGCATGTGTAGGAGCCCTAAGTTTAGGCTTGTGCATACACTACATGGAAATCTGTGTCGAGCAGCCAATAATCAGGAGGAATACATCGTGTAAACAATAACTTACATACAGGTCCAGACTCATCGGCTGGTGATGTGCGCGCAGCTGGAAATAGCGGGAGATGACGGCAGCAACATCGTCCTGCCATGGCGGATGTAAATAGACTGAAACTTCCGCTGGTAATAGTTGGGAAACGGCACAAATTATACACCATTTGCAGACATGCTGTAATTCACCTCATTTGCCTCCTGCACATTTAAAACTGTCAACTAGTTCTTTTTATATAAATGTATTCCCGCTAATTCCATTTTCCATCACTTTAACCGCCTACTGCAACAAATGACATTTCAGAGTTGTACAGCATCTCGTATGGAGCCTGCTTTCCACACTGTTGCGCATTCCCTTCTTTTCATACAGCAGAAATTGAAGGACACATCGCTATCATAAAAGCATCTAATTATTTCTGTACAGGTCGGTCACTCATGTTTACCGCCCAAAGCAATCCGGATCAGTCAGAGCCGCTGTTTATATCTTTTTTTTGGGGAAGATAATTGAACTGTTTATTTTATACATGCTTGGTAAAAGTGAACAAGGCTTTATTTAACCACTTGAGGACCACAGTGTTAAACCCCCCTAAAGACCAGGCTATTTTTTTCCCTAATTGGCCACTGTAGCTTTAAGGCCACGCTGCAGGGCCACACAACACCGCACACGAGTCTTCTCTCAGCCCCCCCTTTCCCCCCACCAACAGAGCTCTCTGTTGGTGGGGTCTGATCGCTCCAAAATAGTTTTTTGTTTTTTTTATATATAAATATTTATTTCATTCATTTTTGAATAAAAATTGCCTTTTTTATTTTCTTTCCCCTGCTCCCTCCCCCCACCAGCCAATCAGGGTGATCAACTGTCATAGGCTTCAGCCTATGACAGCCGATCACTGCCTAGCCTATGGAGGGGACAGTCGTGACACACGGCTGTCTCCAGTACAGCGCTGATGCCGATCGCAGCGCTGTACTGTGTAAATAGACTGTGATTAAACCGTCTAACAGTCTCCCGAGCGGCCGGAGACTGGGGGGGCGGAGCTCCGCCCCCCGAGAAGGAGATGCATGCGCAGCCTGCGCGCGATCTCCTTTAGTAGCCGGCTCCAGGACCTGACACCAACTGGCATTAGGTGGTCCTGGGGCTGCCGCCGCGGTCACGCCCGTTGGCGTGAGGTGGTTGTATAGTACCGTAGTTAAAGTGATAGGTTCAAATTTAACCGTAGCAAAACCACTTAACCACTACAATACTGTAGGCTTAAACCCTGCCGTAGCTTGCAGCGCTGTACCCTGTAAATAGGCAGCTATTTTGCCGGCTAACAATCTACTAGCAGCGATCGCTGCTGGGAGACTGATGACGGAGCTGAGCATCATTCAAGCGGAGATGTGCACGCATCTCCTGCAAAGCCCCGCCCCAGACTTCACGCTAATTGGCATTGAGTGGTCTTGTGGCTGCCACCGCGTTTACACCGATTGGCGTGGAGCAGTCGGCAAGGAGTTAAAGTAACACTGAAGCAAAAAAAAATCTTATGATATACGGTAATTAAGTGATAGTTCCTTAACTCGTCCTGTACTGGAAACTTTATTAGAATTTCTTAGCTTTACTGTACATACAATTTATTATATCATAAGTTTGTATTTGAGTTTGACACCCCTGCTGTATTTTACATTTTTTTTCATGTTAGTGCTTCTTTAAAGTGACACTGAAGCAAAAATAAAGTGGGTCGAAATTGAGATTGGTCCATGACTTGGTCCCAGAGCTCAATGTCTAGAGGCCACCTCCGTCTCTTACAGAGTTCCCAGGTGTCAAATAGCCACCCTTAATTCCCTATACAGTTCCCTAGTATCTAGTGCCCCCTCCTCCTATATGATTCCCTGGTGTCTAGTGGCCCACATCTATACAGTTCCCTGGAGTTTAGTGCCCCACCTCCCTCTCCTATATAGTTCCCTGGTACTTTGTGCTTCCCACCTACCCATATGGCTTCCCTGGTGATCTAGGGTTTTCCCTCCAATATAGCTTCTATGGTGGTCTTGAGTGGACCAAACAATGCAAAGTAGGGAAACCACCTGAGGGCCAAATCTGTTGGCTCCAAGGGCCGGATTTGGCCCAGGGGCCGAAGTTTGACATGTATGAAATACAGTACATTTCTCTCAGGAGAAAAGTGATTTTTATAGTGCATTTTAATCTATGTTCCTGTCCTTTACAGTAAGCAGTAAAAAACATGTCTGACTGTTTGTGGACTAGTACATGTCCTCATGGGGAATCCTCAGGGTTTTCTTTATTATCTAAAGCAGCCTTTCTCAACCTTTTTACCTTGGAGGAACCCTGTAAATAACTTTTGGATCTCAAGGAACCCCTGCAAACAATGTTTTGGTCTCGAAGAACCCCTACATTTATTTTTCAGGAGGCATAGGCCTCAATTCACTAAGCTTTATCAAACACTTTATCAAACATTTGATAATTTACCTCATGGGTAAAATCGAAATTTGAATTCACTAAGGTGTTATTGAACATTTTATCGATAAAACATTCGATAAATATATAACACCTTAGTGAATTCAAATTTCGATTTTACCCATGAGGTAAATTATCAAATGTTTGATAAAGTGTTTGATAAAGCTTAGTGAAATTAGCAGCCTAACCTACATAAAGACACTGGCCTCAATTCACTATCTCCTATTACACTGCCACTCATTATACTGTCTCCTGACCCCCCAATTTAGTGCTTCTTGTTACAGTACCACCTATTATAGTGTGCGAGTCTATTATACTTCCCCCACGATGGGGTAAAATGCCAAGGAACCCCTGCAGAGTCCTCAAGGAACCCTGGGGTTCCAGGGAACACTGGTTGAGAAAGCCTGATCTAAAGCAATTACTAAACCGCAGTGCCTCAGTCCAACTGCCAAAATAACGTGCAAATGAGTAAGCAGGCTGGCCAAGATTATATATGAATAAAAGATACTGTAATTGAGGCGCAGAGAAATTTGGGCGCAGGGTAAAGCCGAAAAACGGCTAATTCTGCTCCTGCAAAACTCCTGACTATAGCGTTAACCACTTGCCGACCGCACGCTTATACCGTGCGTCGGCAAAGTGGCAGCTGCAGGACCAGCGACGCAGTACTGCGTCGCCAGCTGCAGGCTGATTAATCAGGAAGCAGCCGCTCGCGCGAGCGGCTGCTTCCTGTCAATTCACGGCGGGGGGCTCCGTGAATAGCCTGCGGGCCGCCGATGGCCCTGCGCGCAATCTCCTTCAGTAGCTGGCTCCAGGATCTGACACCAATTGGCGTTAGGCGGTCCTGGGGCTGCCGCCGCAGTCATGCCCATTTGCGTGGAGCGGTCTTAGAGTAGTTAAAGGAATACTATTGATTGTGTTTTTTTAACCTGAGTTTGAGAGAGTTCCTGAAGTGCTGGTAAATAATGATGTATACATTTCATTTCCTTACAGTGGTTTGCAAAAGTATTCGGCCCCCTTGAAGTTTTCTACATTTTGTCATATTACTGCCACAAACATGAATCAATTTTATTGGAATTCCACATGAAAGACCAATATAAATTGGTGTACACATGAGAAGTGGAATGAAAATCATACATGATTCCAAATAACTGCAAAGTGGGGTTCGTAATTATTCGGGCCCCCTTTGATCTGAGTGCAGTCAGTTGCCCATAGACATTGCCTGATGAGTGCTAATGACTAAATAGAGTGCGCCTGTGTTTAATCTAATGTCAGTACAAATACAGCTGCTCTGTGACGGCCTCAGAGGTTGTGTAAGAGAATATTGGGAGCAACAACACCATGAACTCCAAAGAACACACCAGACAGGTCAGGGATAAAGTTATTGAGAAATTAAAGCAGGCTAAAGTTGGCCACACACGATACAATAAAATGATCCGATTTTATGGCAATTCAATAAAAATGATCGGATCTTCCGAAAAAAATCGAAAGCTTTTTTCTTTTTTTTTTTTTTTTTTTCATTCGACTGAAAAATCGGATCGGATTTCCAGTTTTCTTCAATTTTTATCGATTCGGAATGCCAGATATTTTTTTTCAATCTTTCTAAAGATTGTATGGTGCACGTTTGTCAATTTATTAATATACACAACCTAGCAATTTTGTCAGAGTTTCCAATCATTTTTATCATAATTGGGGAAATTGAACATACGTGTGTGGTACATTGGTAATATTTTTGAAATGTTACAGTCAGAAAAATTGATTGCAATTCTTAAATTGAACAGATATTTAAAAAATTGTATGGTGTGTGGCCACCTTTAGGCTACAAAAAGATTTCCAAAGCCTTGAACATCCCACAGAGCACTGTTCAAGCGATCATTCAGAAATGGAAGGAGTATGGCACAACTGTAAACCTACCAAGACAAGGCCGTCCACCTAAACTCACAGGCAGAACAAGGAGAGCGCTGATCAGAAATGCAGTCAAAAGGCCCATGGTGACTCTGGACGAGCTGCAGAGATCTACAGCTCAGGTGGGGGAATCTGTCCATCGGACAACTATTAGTCATGCATTGTACAAAGTTGGCCTTTATGGAAGAGTGGCAAGAAGAAAGCCATTGTTAACAGAAAAGCATAAGAAGTCCCGTTTGCAGTTTGCCACAAGCCATGTGGGGGACACAGCAAATATGTGGAAGAAGGTGCTCTAGTCCGATGAGAACAAAATAGCGTTTTGCATTTTGGCCAAAAAGTTCAATGTGTGGCAGAAAACTAACACTGCACATCACTCAGAACACACCATCCCCATTGTCAAATATGGTGGTGGCAGCATCATGCTCTGGGGGTGCTTCTCTTCAGCAAGGACAGGGAAGCTGGTCAGAGTTGATGGTAAGATGTATGGAGCTAAAAACAGGGCAATCTTGGAAGAAAAACTCTTGGAGTCTGCAAAAGACTTGAGACTGGGGCAGAGGTTCACATTCCAGCAGGACAATGACCCTAAACATAAAGCCAGGGCAACAATAGAATGGTTTAAAACAAAACATATCCATGTGTTCGATCTAAATCCAATCGAGAATCTGTGGCAAGATCTGAAAAACTGCTGTTCACAAATGCTGACCATCTAATCTGACAGAGCTGGAGCTGTTTTGCAAAGAAGAATGGGCAAGGATTTCAATATAATAATACAATACAATAACATTTCTATAGCGCTTTTCTCCCATAGGACTCAAAGCGCTTAGGCTATCTCCGATTCAGTGATTGGCATTTGCAGAAATATAACTTTTGTTGTGTGAATACTTCATCCTACTACCAAACTGAACAGGTGGGTTTTCAGTCTGGATTTAAACACATCCAGGTCTGTTGAGGTAAGGAATTCCAGAACGTAGGGGCAGCATGATAGAAGGCTCTGGGACCAAAAGTTTCCAAGTGGACTTTGGGTATGACTAGATTATTAGAACCTGTAGATCTGAGAATGCGGGGATTGCTACGTAGCTGCAACATATCTTTCATGTATCCAGGGCCCAGATTATTCAGGGATTTTCAGTCTCTAGATGTGCAAAGCTGGTAGAGACATACCCTAAAAGACTGCAGCGAAAGGTGGTTCTACAATTACAGCTGCCAAAGTATTGACTCAGGGGGCTGAATAATTACGCACTTTGCAATTTTTTTAAATGTTTGGAATCATGTATGATTTTCATTCCACTTCTCACGTGTACACCACTTTGTATTGGTCTTTCACGCGCAATTCCAATAACATTGATTCATGTTTGTGGCAATAATATGACAAAAGGTGGAAAACTTCAAGGGGGCCTTAAGAGACAGCCCTAAGAGATAGCTTGAGATAAGGTTTTACTGCAGGACAGTTCAAAGGGTCATTATTTCTGCTTAAAAGCCAGAGTGCGGTTATAAAACTGCAACTGTGACAGAATGCAATGTTATAAAAAAAAAGCTATATAACAAAATAAAAATGACTTTTCTTTGCTACTAATGTTCTATTCATTCTCTATACCAGTGTTTCCCAACTAGTGTGCCGCGGCATGTTGCCCGGTGTGCCGTACAGGTCTGGCCTCTCGCCAGACCTGTACCTACTTTAGGGTGCAGGAGGGGGGAAGTAGCGCTAGAAGGAGGGGCAGTGGAGGCAGCGGTGGGGAGGGGGGAAATATCCCCCCCTCCCTCACCTGGGACCCCTCCTTCTGCCTCTCTCCCCCTCCGTTTAGCGGTGGCAAGTGCGGCTCGTCGGCGGGGAGGCATACGGAGAATTACTCACCACTTCCGCGTTCCAAGCGCCGGCAACGTCAAGTCGTCACACATCTCCGCCTTCAATGCCGCCCACTGTTCTTCCTGATTAGCGGAAGCACAGTGGGCGGTATTGAAGGCGGAGATGTGTGACGACATGACGTTGCCGGCGCTTGGAACGCAGAAGTGGTGAGTAATTCTCCGTATGCCTCCCCGCCACCGCTAAACGGAGGGGGAGAGAGGCAGAAGGAGGGGTCCCAGGTGAGGGAGGGGGGGGGATATTTCCCCCCTCCCCACCACTGCCCCTCCTAGCGCTGCTTCCCCCCCTCCTGGGCATCTATACTGGGGGGAACTGTACTAGCTATACTGGGGGCAACGAAACTAGCTATACTGGGGGCAACGAAACTACCTACACTGGGGGCAACTAAACTAGCTATACTGGGGGCAACTATACTAGCTATACTGGGCACTATACTGGGGCACTACCTACCTATACTGGGCACTATGCTAGCTATACTGGGCACTATACTAGCTATCTGGGTACTATACTAGCTATACTGGGCACTTTACTGGCTATACTGGGGCACTACCTATCCATACTGGGACTATACTAGCTATACTGGGGCACTATACTAGCTATACTGGGGCACTATACTGGGGTAACTATACTAACCATACTGGGGCAACTAAACTCCCTATACTGGGGCAACTATGCTAGCTATGCAGCCGCCCCCCCCCCCCATAGCACGGCACTGTCCACTAGGTCGCGCAAACACCCGCGCCGCCGCCCCCCCGCCGCCGCCGCCGCCGTTCCCCGGAGAAAAATATGGTCAGAAAGTGTTCCCCGGCCCGGAAAAGGTTGGGAACCACTGCTCTATACTACACATACAATACATTATATCATACTTTTTTTTCACTTTAAATTGTCACTGTTTATTAGTGCAAATATGTATGTTCCTACAAAAGCAAATAAAAAGATAATCCAGTACTTAAAAATAAAAAATTATACTCCATCTCTTTCATCCTCTTCACATTTACCAGATCTATGACAATCGCTTCTTTTCCCAAGCAGCTGAATCTCGCATTTGTTATATACCACGGAGGTAGATTTGTCACAGCTGTTTGACAGTCAATTAAAAACCATCTAAAATAAACCATATTGTTTCTAAATGTCATTCGCCATAAAGCGTACAGTCTGTTCGCGCTGCAGAGAGAGGAACATTATGCGCCACGATTGTTTGGGCAAACGGGCACCTGCTGGCAGAAGGAAATGCTTTTGCATCCGCTACCGGCACTAAAGACTCTCTTCATGGGGCGAGCCGGGCATTGCGAGAAGCCAGCCAAGAAAAGATGTAAAGCTATTCGCGTTCTCGCTGAACGCTTACATTTATGTGTAATGGGTTGCCAACGCAATGAAGAAAAAAAATAAATTCCAAATAATCAAGTAAGTCTGCCGAGCTTTTTCCCCCCAATTATTATTTCTCCTCCAAATTTCCATGCAAATAATAAAAGCATTATTATGTACCGGAGAACCCAAAGAAATCAAAGGCTTCTCATTAAGGAAAACCAGGTGATGTGAGTTTGTACTGAGCGCCTGGATCGGCGAAGAGGGCACCACAATAACCGTGAGCTGGTGGGGGGTGCCGCGATGAATGCCTGTTTGTGGGGGACTGTAATAAATGCCTATTTGTAAGGGGGTTGTGCTAAACACCTGGTTGAGCAGGGTCAGGCTATTTAATGGGGAGGTACAAACAGAACCTGCTAAGCAAGAAAAAAAGAACGGTAGCAAAACAGCATTTGATGGCAAAAAGCAGAAAAAAAGCAAAAATAATTGGACTTGCTAGTATCCCCACCAAATGTCAGCCAGTTTCTTGCCTAGAGGCCATCTACTCTGACACAAGCAGGGCCATTTCTGACTACACACACACAATCTCTGTATGAAGAGGTGAAGGGCAGAATAACAGCAGGGTAACCTCAACAAAAGAATACACTACAGGGTAGCTGGAAATCAGCAAGACATCACAGAGGTACTAAAAAAAATTGGAATATAATCCGTACAAATGAAATCCTGATACAGGTACTCTGCAGTGAATAGCAAAGGATACAGTATGGTACCCTGTACACCAGGGGGTAACCCAGGCCTCCGTAGACGCACTGTATTGCGCGAAACGGCCGTCAGGCATCCTGTACCCTACACCCACCTCCACCTCGTGCTTCCTCTCACTCTGGTATGTGCACAATTTTGCAATTTTGTATTTTTGCACTTTTTCATACCTGCAACAATAAATTCATACCTACAGCAGTGCCAGCCTATCTCTCCACTCTTTTGACTGCTAACCCAGGCCTTTGCCTGGATGGGCCTATGCCCAGAAACGGCCATGCACATATAAGAGGTCTGGAATATTGTGGCTTCAGCTTGTTGATTAGCTGAAGACCATATTATAGCTGAGGCATCTTTAGCAAATCTTGTTGGTAAATGGTAGCATGAAAAAAAATAAAAAAACACATTTGTGGTCTTTTGAGCAACTTTGTTAACAGGTCTTTTAAATACAGGACCATAGCCTGTTCCTGGTGAGAGATTCACAAAGTGGGGCTCTACATACAGACATGGCCATATTTACCATAAGGCACTGTAGGCTCCTGCCTGCAGGCGACTTATGTGGGAGAGGCGATAACCCTCCCCTCCTCCCTGCCGATGCAGAGATACCGCTGTTGTGCACCCTCTGTCCAATGCACATGTATGCACCACAAGGGCAAGCAGCAGGACTCACCCTTTTTCCCCTTTGGGATTGAAAACTACAATTCCCGCCATGCACCTCACCAGCTGCTCTCTGCACTTCCACCAGCAGTAGTTTCGCTCAGGTCTGCCAGCTGTGGACCAGTAGTGCAGGGAGTTCTTTGTGTTAGCTGTGGGAGTTCCTTGTGTTAGCGGTATATGTCGGGGCTCAGTGCATGGGAGGAGAATGGCTGACAGCAGCTTCTGGATCTGAATCACTGTTAGTGACATGGCACAAGGATTAGAGTGTAAGATCCCAAGGACTGTCTCAGTCACTAAGGTTGGCATGAGACAGTGATTAGAGTGTAAGATTACAAGGACAATTAGTGACATACATAGGGAATAGGATTAGAGTTCAGAATATTTTTACTTAGGGGCATGGCCTGCATTGAGGCTTAGGGTGCCATAATGCCTGTGCCTACAGACCCCAGAGTTCTAAATCCAGCCCCACGTTATCTTCCTATTTTAAAAAAATCAGATTAGACGTGGCGAATGGCTGTTCGCTGCTTTTCATGGAGATAGCCAACCGCTGGTGGTGATTGGTCATCAATATCCAAAACTAGTACCCAATGGTAAAGAGTGAAACGATACAAGCGCCTCCAAAAAGGGTCGCTCGTATTGTTGACCTGAGGAAGCAGGTAAAACACGGCAAACGCGTTAATACCCTTGTTTTGGTACTAATAAAATCATGTTTAACTTGCTAAGGACCCCCTCACGCCAAAAAACAATTAAATAGATCTATACACAGAACAAGTACTTGTATTCCTATGCCCCATGTCTCCCGTGACTATGAACACATACATGGACGGTGGTGGTGGTGGGGATGGGGGGGGGGGGGGTGTAAACTCACTATAGCCGGAGAACAACAGAGACAACAAAGATATACATAAGATGGTTAGCTAAAAAAAAAAAAAAAAACCTATATTGGCCAATTCAACTAGCCAAAGTATAACAGCAGAATTTGAAAGGAGGCTTGTTTCAGAGAAATGTTGTTCAGCTCCAGCAACCCGCTTGGTGGTGAACAGAGGACCTCCATACACCACTGCATTAGCACATCACTGGATGAAGATTGCCAGAACAGAACCGGATGACCTCATTTCAGCCGATATAGATTGCACTATCTTGACCTTTGTAAAAAAAAGCTGGCTATAGGTGTCTGCCAATTATCTGCAGACTAAAGGTGACTACTAACGGTGCGGTTTTTAGTGATAATTTTTTTTTTTACAAAGGTCATTTAAATTTAAATAAAAGAGTGCATTTAACCAATGCACATCATTAAAGGATTCCAGACTTCCTGCCATGCAGATCGTCCAGCTCCTGGCAAACATTAAGGGCCGATTGGGCCCAACGCTTCTCTGTTTTCATACAATACGATCTGAATAATAATAATCTGATTAATTCACATAATCCTGCAACAACTCTTATTATTTGAATTTCAGTGACCACTCCTTATCGCTGGGGACTGTTTGTACAGTAATTATTCCTAAAATCTGTCCCAGATACTCCAAGTTTTTGTACTTCAAAAAAGACTTCTATGTCAAGGACAGGGTCCACCTGCACTGCAATCAGAATAACGCTAAGGAGCCTGTGCCTGCCATGGCAGCAGGCGTATTTGTAAAGAGTTAAAGGGCAGCAGCAGGCTTACTTGTAGACAGTTACAGGGCAGCAGCAAACTTATTTTTGGAAAAACTACTTTGCTGGTCATCACAATTCCTGTCTACAAGTCCCACCTCCTCATGTAGACGCATTTCTACAGTGTTAGTGATAGTAGGCAGTGGCTTAACTAGGGGGGAGCTGGCCAGAGGTGTGCGAGAGCCCAGATTACTAACCCTCCTTTTCTCTGATAGTCCAGAGCAAGTGGTGGTTTGTGGCTACACATGTTATGGGTGCGAAGATCCTGATGGTCAAACTTGTTTAATAACCCTTGTATGATGGACCCCCACATTGTGAGGGTCATCAAGGAAAGGCAAGGGAAGGGTTGTGAACATTAAGGGTGCCCAATCAAAGTTCTGCTGGGGACCCCATGATTTGTAGTTTGTTTGTTATGCCCTTGATAGTAGGATGTGTAATCTGGCTTATATTGATTTACCTTCTTTGGTTATCACCTGATCTACCTACCAACTGGATACAGAGAGGATATGTATAATATATATATAGGTTATACTGCAATGGGGAGCACATCTGGCCCATGGAGAAGACCTTCTATCCAACACTTTTACTTCAGTACACTCATATTCACTTACCATCCAGATTGCTATTAGAATTTGCCATGTTCAATGTTGGGTTTAATTGAATTTAACAGACCAGGGCAGCAGAATTTAAAGAGAGTTTGAAAAACACAAAAACATGTCTTTAATATCAAACAGTTTTACATTTGCGGACAATGTTATGAAATATTCCACACAAGGCATTTTCATTCTTTCACCAGATGCCTCAAGACTAAAGCTCTCATCTCGCACAATCACACTGCAAACCATCTGTTTCTCTTGAGCCAATGGTATTAAATATCACCGCGCACTTTGTAAAGTTCATCACAACAGAACAAGACGCTGGTAAGATCGCCATTGCTTTCCTCACATTTAATCTGTGCAAAGCTTCCAGCAATATTAAACTTTACAGACGTAGGTACAAGTAGCTTTCGCCCGCCCACCATCCAATAGTTTACTGGCCAGGCTGGTAAAAACGGCATTTGTTCTCAACGTTATTAAGACGACAGAGTTATTAAAAATCAGTAAGGCCAGAATAGTTCCCCGGAAGAGGTAACCACTGTAGGACTGAGCCTCGGTCCCGTCTTAGAAATATGTACAAATTATGTGCATGCAAATTGCGCAAACAACTCACCTGAGAATCCCTTATAAAATTATCTTCTCATAATAGCTATACAAAGCACAGTCCTCTCATTTTATCCACATTCCATAATATGGAACAGAATAAGGCAGAATAAACCACGTCCTTTTTTGTTGGATAGAATTCGGTAAACATTTGCAGGTTGAGTTCAGTCAGCGGTTTGCACAGACGTTACCCCAGAGGCGGGGCCAGTCACTGGGAGGGCTGGGAGGCGGGATCCCTGCTGTCAGCTCTGGAGCTGTAGCTGGTAGCTGCCATGGGCTTCCTTTGGTCGCGGAGGGTGTGGGCATTCAGCATTTCTAGCAGCAGGTCGTAGACAGGAACCACATTCTTACACTTCATGCTGAGAAGGTGCTCCATCCCTTTGTTGCTGCAACCAACAAGTGTCATGTTAGGAATAGGCTTGCATAAAACGAGGCACGCAGATACAGTGGCTTGCACAAGTATTCGGCCCCCTTGAAGTTACAGGGCAATACTGGAAGAAATCCTCTTGGAGACTGCAAAAGACTTGAGACTGGGGCAGATGTTCACCTTCTAGCAGGACAACGACCCTAAACATAAAGCCAGGGCAACAATGGAATGGTTTAAAACAAAACCTATCCATGTGTTACAATTGCCCAGTCAAAGTCCAGATCTAAATCCAATCGAAAATCTGTGGCAAGATCTGAAAACTGCTGTTCACAAACGCTGTCCATCTAATCTGACTGAGCTGGAGCTGTTTTGCAAAGAAGAATGGGCAAGGATTTCAGTCTCTAGATGTGCAAAGCTGGTAGAGACATACCCTAAAAGACTGGCAGCTGTAATTGCAGCAAAAGGTGGTTCTACAAAGTGTTGACTCAGGGGGGCTGAATAATTACGCACACCTCACTTTTTAGTTATTGATTTATAAAAAATGTTTGGAATCATCGATTATTTTCGTTCCACATCTCACGTGTACACCACTTTGTATTGGTCTTTCATGTGGAATTCCAATAAAATTGATTCAGGTTTGTGGCAGTAATGTGACAAAATGTGGAAAACTTCAAGTTGGCCGAATACTTTTGCAAGCCACTGTATATGTAGAATGATCTACTGTATTACAGTATAATCTTATTATAGTAAACTCTGACATTGACAACTGGGGCCCATAGCAAAATTGTCACATCAACCCACAACAAAGTTTACTCTTACCATGCTGGTTTCTCTGACCAAAAAAAATGAATCTAAAAAAAAATGATAAGTTTTAAAGGAAGAATATCTGTTGCCCATAGCAACCCATTAGTCCCATAGTTCCCATAGCAACCCATTAGTACAGTGTCATTTTGAAATCCTTATACATTTTATTCATCATGTTACTTTTATCACTGTCATTACCAATTCTGTACATCATATTCTATATTTTGTATAGTTTTTGTATTTTGTCACTAATTATGTATCTTGTATATTGGTGCACACCATTGCCTGTATTGCCATGTATGTACCCCATGTTAGTTTCATGTACAGCGCCACGGAATATGTTTGCGCTTTATAAATCAATAATTATAATAATAATAAAAAGGGAGATAATCTGGTTGCTCCTGGCAGCGACACCATTCATCCAACTTTTCTTAGAAAAGACCGTTGGATGCTAATGTCTACTTATATGAGGCAATTATGGAGAACATGGTTTTGGATAGTGGCTTTGCTAATGCACCACAAGACAATGTTCCTAAGCTTTGCCGTCACAGGTGAGACCATGCCACCAGTCTGTTCTAACCTACAATCTTATTATTACAGCAAAGCTGAGATCTTCACACACATTTTCCATTTTCACAGAAAACCCTTTGCATTATTTAATCAAAAATGAGACCAAAAACAATGTTTTTTTTCCCTTTGTATTGGTCTTGGGTAGAATGTGAAGGGTTGAAACTTCTGTCCCAGTGCTAGAGGTATGGAGGGGATGCTTAAAGAGAAACTCCGACCAAGAATTGAACTTTATCCCAATCAATAGCCGATACCCTCTTTTACATGAGAAATCTATTCCTTTTCACAAACAGACCATCAGGGGGCACTGTATGGCTGATATTGTGGTGAAACCCATCCCACTTGTGGTGAAACCCATCCCACTCCTGGCAGTTTCCTGTCTGTGAACCTTGCTGCATTGTGGGAAATAGCTGTTTACAGCTGTTTCCAACTGCCAAAAAAGCATGCAGCAGCTACATCACCTGCCAACAGTAAAAATGTCACCATGTAATAAATGTCAGAATGTAAATCAGGGAGAGGAAAGATTTTACAATGAGCAAACACTGACTAAATCATTTATACATAATTCTTGTAAAAATGAAGCACTTTTTTTATTACATTATTTTCACTGGAGTTCCTCTTTAAGCCACACCATACAGTTTAGAGACTGAGAACATGGAGAAGACAATCACTACAACACAAAAAAACAACAACAAAAACAAAACAGACGTGATCACATACAATTCACTGTGAATTTCTGTAAGAATTGCCAAAAAATTAAGACACCCTCTAATAAGGAGTTGGTCCACCTGATCACAGCTGATATTCTTCTTGGCATGGACACGATGCTATATACATGCACAATAAAAGCAAAGTAGTGTAGTTCCACCCCTAAATATGATCTAGTACAAATCCCATATGAATATATACGGGGCTTTAAATGAACAAATGAGTCTCTTATTCTTCTTCAAATATCTTCACGACTGCGGACACGCATGTAAACACAATTTCGGATTCTAATCCACAAAAAACGACTGCCTGACACGTTCCAAAGACCGCCTCCTCAGAGGCAACACAGCGCACACACACACACACACACACACACACACACACACACACACACACATATATATCAACCACAGACCCTCATACGATAGGAGACCGGAATCTGAACAAGCTCAAAGACTAGTGAACACCAACGGATCCTGGACGCCGTGGCTCGTCCAAGGAAAAGCAAGAGACAGACACGATGCTGATACTGTTGCTGAGGAATGTTGGCCAATGGTGGCCACTAACGGTCCAATTTTTTAGTGAAAAATCGTTCGAGTGGTCAGAAATTCTGATCTGATAGGTTGTAAATAATCTCCATTGATGGGCACAATCGATTACGAATGATTATAAAAATAGTAGTCCGATTGGATTTTTGTCAAACCAAAATTTGGGTTTTCTAGCTGGTTGTGATAGATAGGAAGCAAAGATTAGTTGGTTGATGGTGCAGTGAACGATTTTTCTTCCGAACAGAATTATCTGATCACTCGAACGTTTTTTCACTAGAAATTGGATCGTTCGTGCCATCCTTTAGTTGAGTCAGATTGGATGGTGGCGCTTTCAAGCTTTGAAGTGATCTTTTGATTTCGTCCCACAAATGCTCAATAGTATTGAGGTCAGGGGACTGAGCTGGCCATGGAAGCAGGTTAGACTCAAATTGGTTTGAGGATCATCAATCAGAGACCGACTGAGCACAGTGGTGAGGGCCCACAACAAATGTCTTCCTATTTTCCTCAAAGATCAAAGCAGGTAACTTCGGCGCAGGGCGCTCATCGCTGAAGCTGGGCGCCCTCACAGCAGCAATGCTATGATGCGTGCCCAGTGCAAGAGTAATTTGGGGATTCAGTGATCAACAGACCACGAATTGCATCTCCCTCCAAGTCGCTAAAACTCAGAGGGGGAATAGTATTTAATGCCACCACGAAATTTTGCGGCAGCAGGAAGAGCCGTCGTTCCGTTCTGCCCTGTACCCAACTCACCAATGGCCTTCTGCTGCTAAAGCTCATCCATCATGGAGCAAATATGCTGGCATGAAACCAACTAACGTTGATTCAGGTAAAACATCTAATCTAATCTGTACATAGTTTATTGCAAGCTTTGGTAACGTTACGTTTCTTCATCAAGTATTATACCCACTTGAGGACCATAGGCTTATACCCCCCTAGTGACCAGGCTATTGTTTACAATTTAGGCTTGCTGCAGGGCCGTACAACTCAGCCTTTTTTTTTATTATTTTCACAGCGATCGGCTGTCATAGGCACCACAAATAAGGCACTTTATTACAAATACACAGCAAATCCATAGTTACCCTCCCCTTTAAAACCATAAAATTAGCTGCCAGCTTGATATGAGAATAGGACCTATACTTTAAAGGAGTGCTCTCCAATTATCCGTATACTGGTTTATAAATTATCTTCAGAGCCCCCAGGAAATGTTTCCACAATTTTAATCCTCATAAAGCAAGTCAGGCGACATAGATAGTATCAGTCCTCCATTAGCCATCCATTTCACAGTGATATTGCACACCTCTAGCCTCTACGCTCCTCATTACATGCGTGGCCTAATTACATAGCCGCATACCCGACTTGCTGCTACTGCAGACCGACAATTTCAACTTTGTTCTATATGTTACCTTCTGTCTGTGAGACTTTATGACAAGTTCAGGTAGATATCCCACATTCTGTTTATGTCATAGGCATCAGCCTATGACAGCCGATTGCTTCTGAGCCTCCATGGAGACAGCCATGTCACATGGCTGTCCCCAGTACAGCCCTGCCTTAGAACGCAGTGCTGTACACTGTATATAGACAGCTGTTTTGCCGTCTAACAGTCTCCTAGTGGCAATCGCCGCTGGGTGACTGATGACAGAGCGGAGTCCCCAGTAGAAAAACCGACGGCTTCTTTTCCGAGACCGCGGTCTTTCTGAAAAAGAAATAAAAAATCACTTCCTCCTTATAGTTCCTGTAAGCGAGCGTGCTCGCTCACAGGATAGAAAAACAAACAAAAAAAAATCACTGTGGCCAAATAGTAAAACTACATGCACATACATTTTTATTACAAAAAGACACAATAAATTACATTTAAAATTAACTGTTTACCTCCCACACCCAAAAATTAACTAAAAAAAAAAAAAATTACAATAAAAAAAAACCAAATAGTTACCTAAGGGTCTGAACTTTTTTAATATGCATGTGAAGAGGGTATACAACTAATATTTTTTAAATTATAACTTGTAAATAGTGATGGAGGCAAAACTAAAAAAATGCACCTTTATTTCCAAATAAAATATTGGCACCATACATTGTGATAGGGACATAATTTAAATGGTATAATAACTGGGACAAATGAGCAAACAAAACACGTAGGGTTTAATTATGGTAGCACGTATTATTTTAAAACTATAATGGTGGAAAGCTGAGAAATAATGAATTTTTTCAATTTTTTTCTTAATATTCCTGTTAAAATGCATTTAGAAAAAAATAATTCTTAGCAAAATGTACCACCCAAATAAAGACTACGTGGTGGCGGAAAAAACAAGATACAGATCAATTAATTGTAATAATTAGTGATAAAGTTATTGGCGAATGAATGGGAGGTGAAAATTGCTCGGATGCATCTGGTGAAAAACGACTGAAGGCTGAAGTGGTTAATGGCAAGGTCAATAAATAGTCATAAGTGATCTAGCAAAAAACCAATGTTAGTTACCTGATAACATCCTTTTTAGTAACCTCCAGGACAGGTCCACCACGAGAACGACAGGCTCCTCCCAGGAACAGGAAACGTCCAGATAGAGTACTCTATAAATCTTTGTCCAACCCCTTGATCCTCAGTCAATTCCAAGTACTGTTCCTAAAAACAAAGGGGTTTTAATATTCATACTGCATATACATATACTTTTCTTGTACTTCTATACACATATAAATTCTATACTCGGGTGGGTTACGGACCTGTCCTGGAGGTTACTAAAAAGGATGTTACCAGGTAACTAACATTGGTTTTTCCATTAACCTCCAGGACAGGTCCACCACGAGAAGATGAGCAAGAATCTTACCAATTTTGGGTGGGCTGACTGCCTGCAGGATTTTCCTTCTAAATGATTGCTGCCTTGCAGACATCAGGTTCATTCTGTAGTGTCTAGAGAAGGTGCTTAGACTTAAACATGTAGCCGCTCTGCAGATTTCTTCTGGCGTAGCACCCGCTCTGTAAGCCCATGAAGTGGCTGCTGCTCTGGCTGAATGGGCTCTAACTGTATTTAACACAGTATTTCCTGTAATCCTATAGGCTTCCTCTATGCAGTTTTACCCATTTAGCTATAGATCCTTTTGACATCTTTCCGCCTCTTGTAGCACCTGAAGTGTTGACTAGCAAGGCTCTAGAACTCCTAAACTCCGCTACCCTCTCTAAGTAGCATATAAGACATCCTTTGACGTCTAACCCCGGCTCTTCTTCAAATAACGGTAATACATCCTTAAATATTGTACAAAAAGGTTCGTCGCAACATAGGGCCTCTAACTTATTCACCCGTCTAGCCGAGGTAATAGCTATGAGAAATACAATCTTCATTGTTAGGAGTCTGAAGGGAATTTATGATATGGGTTCAAAGGTCTCTATTTTCAATACCTTCAAAACTAAGGATACATCCCAACTTTCCTATTCACCATAGGTTTCCTTCCTACTGGATTTAAAATATTGGATGATAAGGGGGTCCTTTGCTAACCCTACCTCCCGAAAGGTAGATATTCCCACTACCTGTACCTTTAAGGTACTTAATGACATATTCTTTGCTACACCATCCTGTAGAAACCCTAAAACAGTCGGTACTTATTCACCCTTGAACCCTGACTCTTCCTGCCACATATTGAAGGTTTTCCAATATCTTAAGTATACTTTCCTTGTCCCTTCTTCCTACAGTCTAACAAGGTACTGATGACCCTCTCTTAAACTCCCTTTATCCTTAGAGGGGACTTCTCAGAAGCCAGGCTGACAGGTTTAGATTTGTAAAATCCGTGGAATCAGTTGGATTGGTGGAAACACATAACCCTTGTCGAATATTCCCTCATTTGGATTCAAGGGGTAAAGCCTCCTGCACCTTGCTGTGTTAATCAATGCCGAGGTTTTTGCGTTTACCTTGATGTTCTCGGCTGCTGCGTCAATTATATAGTCTGTGGCCTTGGAAACTACTTCTAATGATTCTAGAATCTCCTGCTTAGAAGCTCCTCACCTGCAGCACCTGGGGTTCACAGCCGGTCTCCCATGCAGCTACTAACCAGGCCTGAAGCCGCTTAGCCTCCACGATCTGACGAGAGCGGCGCTTTCGGCTTAGTGTGGCCGCAGGCCTTATATACCATAGCTGGGATCTGAACCCAGTATGCAGTGTGTAGTAGCTAGTAGGTAACTGTCTTAACCTCTAGACCATGAAGTTCCACACTACCTTTTTAACCCATAGAGATATAACTCTTGCTACACATGTTGTAGCTGCTGCTGGTCTAAAATTTGCACCTGCTGCTGTCCAGGCCTTTTTAAGGGCAATTCTACTTCCTTATCTTGTGGATTTTTCAGACACCCCAGATCCTCAAAGGCTAATTTGTTGTCTTTATTAACCTGTGAGAATGCTGCATCAAGCTTGGGACATCTATCCCAAGTCTTAACATCTTTTTACCTTTATGTTTAATAGGCTGAGACTCAGCATTTGGTATCTCCACGGTCGGCATGGACGTACTCGTACCTGTAATTACTGCCTCTGTTGCTGGGGGGATAGCAGAGGCAAATACTTCTCTTAATGATTTAATTGTGTCAGCCATTTCTCTTTTAACAGCTGACATTAATTCTTCCTTTAAACCCCCTGATTGTTCCTGTATTAGTTTTACTAAACAAGGTTGGCAAAACTGATTATTATAATTATGGGCCATTTTTGCATCACAGAGCGGGCACCGCCTTCTTGGCCTTGTCGGCTCAGTAGACTCCGGGCCCTATAATAACAATCAAACAACAAAAATAATGTCATCCCTCTTTCTCAAACCAAAAGGGAAAAAACACCCTGGTGCACAAATATCAAGAGTGATAGCAACCCTGAGACCAGGAAAAGAAGGAACATGTATAAAGATATCATATACATATAATCCATCTGAAATCTATAATATATATAACTCTTTGCATATAGTAGTCAAGGGAATATATCATAAAGGCCAATCATATAACTGTTATGTTGCCCATACCCTAATGGTTTACACATATATCTATGAGGTCTTAATATCCAAACATATATATACACATCTCCGTATATCTCCCCGAATAATCTGTACCAGCATTCTATTCTATGCACAGTTATACAGACCTCAGATCAGACGCTAAGCAGGCTGTTATGTTATACTGCATAGTCTCAATTTAATAACAGACCTCAGTACAGACGCGGCATAGGGCGTACAGCTCATACCATATAGGTCACCAAGCCTCCGCCACGCTTACCTTTCCTGGCTCCTGCTTAGCGTCCATCCCGCTCCGTTCAGCACACGAACGGCCGAACCATGCAGGCTTCCGGCGTCTCTTCCCCCACGCGACCGGAAGTGACGCCGCGTAAGGGCGGAAGTACGTCACGCGTACACCGCCATTGAGGGCAATCAGCTGCCTACCCTCTGGAGGCCCGCATGACTATCCACGTCACCTCCGGCGCGCCATTAGCCTCCGCTCCAGGGGAATCATGGACGCCGCGCGTGTCCTCCGGATCCACCGCAACTCGGGCAGCCAGGACAGCCATGGGAGAAGGTAACTCTCGCTTTCTCCCCACCAGACCCCAACACCTCTCTAGGCAGGTCCACCATCCGCCGCCAACCGGGTCCCAAACACACCTGGTCTGACGGACCGGCGAGCGACCAGAGCACTCCTTGTTCCCTGGAACAGGAAACGTCAACTGAGGATCAAGGGGTTGGACAAAGATTTATAGAGTACTCTATCTGGACGTTTCCTGTTCCTGGGAGGAGCCTGTCGTTCTCGTGGTGGACCTGTCCTGGAGGTTAATGGAAAAAAAGCCCTTAAAGGGAACCTAAACTGAGAGGGACACGGATGTTTCCTTTTAAACAATACCAGTTGCCTGGCAGTCCTGCTGATCTATGTGGCTGCAGTAGTGGCTGAATCACACACCTGAAACAAGCATGCAGCTAATCCAGTCTGACTTCAGTCAGAGCACCTGATCTGCATGCTTGTTGAGGGGCTGTGGCTAAAAGTATTAGAGACACAGGATTAGCAGGAGAGTCAGGCAACTGGTATTATTTTAAAAGGAACAATCCATATCCTTCTCAGTTTAGGTTCCCTTTAATACACGTTGGTTACAATGTCAATAGCCTAGCGCTTAGGGTAGGCAGGCAGGTAGTGCAGAGTTTGCAGCACAGAGGTAAGGGCAGGAAAGCTGTCAGCAGTCATAGCAACACTCAATACGGTATACAGACTGCTAGTAGTAGGAGAAATGTGTGTCATTTATAAGCAGCCAGGGAGTTCTCATGGGAGCAGATCAGTAATTAGTTATAATTGCACTGATAGGGGCTTCATTTTGGGTTGTTTTAGGGTATGTTATAAGCAGGGGGTAACTAGAGGGGAGCAGCACCACAAAAGGGACCCAGAGCTGTGGAAATTAAGCCTACCTTACTAATCCCAATTTTTTTCTCGGTATTTGCGGTGAAAAACATTGGTAATATTATATTGTGAGTAGACTGTGTGAACGTACCTGGCATGCCGTACATGAGAGAGCAGCATCAGTAGATTGGCCAGGCGGGTGGACTGCTGGCGGAACGGGATCCCGCTTTTGGCGATGACCCAGACCAGTCCATCGGTAACTGTGTTCAGCAGCTGGTGCAGCTTCCGACTGCTGTCCGACTCCTCCTCAGAGCTCGAGAGTGGAAACATGTCTGCGGGTCATACATACACCAATCACTCACAGAATTTACTGTATTTAATCCATTTACTTATTTTGTCGAGTACCAATAAAGGTTTTAGAAAAAAATATTTGTATGAAAACATGAAACATTATATATGAATGCTTAATTTTTGGAGCTTCACCCTCCGGTGAGACTGTCTAACACAAAGTTTATTGCTGTTAAAGGACCACTGTTGCGAAAATCTTAAAATGTAAAATATATGTAAACATATACAAGTGCTTTTCACCCAGAGTAAAATGAGCCATACATTACTTTTCTCCTATGTTGCTGCCACTTACAGTAAATAGAAATCTGACAGAACCGACATGTTTTGGACTAGCCCATCTCCTCATGGGGGATTCTCAAGGATTTCTTTATTTTCAAAAGCACTTAGTGAATGGCAGTTGCTCCGTCCAACTGCCAAAAAGTGTACGGTGAGCAGGGAGGCGGGCCAGCATCTTTGTATAAATCTTTTTCAGGGAGTGTCTTTATAAAGAACAAAAGCCTTGCTGAGAATCCCCTATGGAGAGGTGGACCAGCCCAAAATCTGTCGGTAATGTCAGATTTCTACTACTTACGGTAAGTGACAGCAACATGTGAGAAAATTAATTTATGGCTCATTTTACTGTGGAAGAAACATACTTCTTATTTGTATGCGTTTATCAATATTTTAAATTTTAAGATATTCACGATAGTGGTCCTTTAAGGGTAAGAAAAGCTTATAGGGGTTAATGCACCTAGTAAACGCTCATTGCACTGATAGCGTGACGAGCATTACCATAGCAACACATGTAAACAGTGTATGCACAGTCCAGGTGTAGTGTAGTGCGTGCTACTCTACCCCATCACAATCGTACACCGTTTATGTCCATTGCTATGGTAATGCATGTCACACTATCAGCGCAACAAGCGTTACTAGGTTCAGCACAGGCTGATAACATTAGTGCGCGATGTGCAATGTTATCGACCTTCTGTGAATCAACCCCTTTGCGATCAATGGGGCTAAAACCCATCAGGTGGATATACTGTAAGGTCACAGAATGGTTTACTACAGCCAGAAGAGTTTGTTTTCTCATCAGTGGCGTAGCTAAGGAGCTGTGGGCTCCGATACAAATTTTACAATGGGACCCCTAAGCACTCTATACATTACAATTGATACAGCGCACCAAAACCTGCCAATGGCAACCACAGTGTCAGAGGTGCAAGAAGGGGATGGAGAACAGTTTGTAAATGATTATTACTTTTCAAAGTATCTATAGAAGTGATTATTATAAGCACAGGACCAATAGAGAGCTAATACTGAAGCTGAAGGAGACCCCCTCCTGTCTTGTGGCTGCTAACTTTTTAGGCCTACATCAGACCCATGGTCTATGGCAATTTACAGTCATCCATCACAGCAGGCTCTAATATCAGGTCCATATAGGTTTGTCTGCTGACCAAAATCTACAGGTAACAAGGAATGGTCTGTCATATGCCGCATACTCCACAAAATCCACCTACTTACTGGAATTAAGCAGGATCAAGACCTTCAGGCACAGGTACTCTTTGTGTTGCAGCTTCAGTTCTCTGAATCTTGACGTTGTCGCTAGCAGCATGTCAAAGATTTCCATAATCCCCTCCACACATTTACCTTCATCCCTGAGAAAAGAAAATTACTTTTGGTTGGCTCTGATCAATCAAGCAATGTACTTAAAGTGGGATTACATTCCCAAAACAAAGATTATAGTAACTACTCTTAGTTTCATAAAAGAACATTTGACTGTTTTCCAAAGTATTCACTGAGTGCAAAAAAAAAAATCCAGTGCAGAGAGCAGTACAGGCTTGCTTATCTTGGCTAATTGGCAAATTTAATCATTGCTGGCCAGGAGACACTCTCTGCCTGTGTCTTCACTCTGCTTCTCCTCCCTCCCTCTGTTGAAAAGACCCATAATCCAGCACAGCTTGGTCACTTCAGCAGAAAATGATGGGTGCAGAGTGAAGACACAAGCACAGGGAAATGTTTGCCTTTACTGATGACCAGAGATAAGCAAGCGTCTACTGCTCTCTGCAGTGAATGTAAACATTTTTATACTCAGGGAATGCTTGGGAAAGCTGTCAAATGTTCTTTTATGTTACCAAGAGTAGTTACTGAAATTTTAGTTTTCAGAGTGTAATCCCACTTTAACCACAAGGAGAAGTACAGCACAAAACACTTTCCTTGGTCAAAACAATTGTTCCTGGTCTGTACAGGTGTCTTTCAACCTTGTGGCCCTTCCTAGTAGTAATCATCTCCCTCAATGAATATTGGTCCCTGAGGATACCCACAAACATTCAAGAGCTGAAACTGCCCTATATGGAGATATGGAGCGAAGCAGATAATTTTGGCGCAGCATGGCGGCCGGTTCTCGATGCACCCCCAAACGCTCACACAGTTTATGAACCTACCTTGGGGGAAGGTTCATTTAATATGCTTGCTGCACCTAAGAGCACCCATGTGCTCTGTATACTTAAAGGTGTGTGCACATGCACAATTACTGTCCCCAGCTGGGATTGAGACTTAATCCTAGACAAGTTTTGTACAGACCTGGCACTGGACTATGGAGGTGGGCGGAGTGACGATGGCGTAGCACACAACGTAGCAGAAGGGATTGGGGCACCAATGGCCTCGGCCTGCACCTGGACAAAATGGTCCAGCACTCGTAATATCGAAGCATTGCATCAGGGCCACCACACACGCTAGATTCCAAAGCCGGATTTATACTTTTTCCGCCCCTAAGCCAAGTGTGTTGGGACTCCCTTTTCGTGCAAGAATCACCCATCTTATGCCACGTGCAATATCTATATACTGCAGCACATCTCTTTAAAGTGACCTCAAGGTGAGAGAGATACGCAGGCTGCCATATTAATTCCCTTTTAAGCAATATCAGTTGCCTGGCAGCCCTGCTGATCCTCTGCCTCTAATACTTTTAGATGTAGACCCTGAAACAAGCATGCAGCAGATCAGGCATTTCTGACATTATTGTCAGATCTGACAAGATTAACAGCATGCTTGTTTCTGGTGTAATTCAGACACTACTTCACCCAAATAGATCAGCAGGCAGGGCTACCAAGCAACTGGTATTGTTTAAAAGGAAATAAATATGGCAGCCTCCATATCACTCGCACCTTGGGTTCACTTTAATGAACCGCTCGCTTGGACATTAGCTTCCCTTTTCATGTGTTGCTCCCAATTTGCAGCCTGTTTTCAGAGTCAGGACAAGATCCTCCAGCACCCAAGGCTGAGACACCAAAGTGCGCCGCTCCATCCCTCCCACCCGTCACACACTGATTGCTATTAGACTAAGAGGCGTCCCAGGGCCCCCAAACACCCATGACACCTTCATCTCTAGTTATCTGACTTGCAGTCACTGCCATGTGTCCCCTTTTCTTATTTCTCTCTGCTTCAAACACAATAGGGGAATGATAGCGGAGTGAGTTGTGCGCCCCTCCTACACTGCGCTCTGAGGCTGGAGCCTCTCTTGCCTCTGCCTCAGCCCAGCCCTGCCTGCGTCTCATGACCAGGTACCCCCTTGGGCAGCAGCCACGCAAGGCCCAGGCTTTTGTGGCCTTTCCAGAAACACTGAACCGCCACCTCGGTCAAAAACAATTGAGCCTGTGCAGGAGGCATTAGTCGGGTATTTGGAGAGCGATGAACAGCCATGAATTCATTATAATAAGCTGAAAGCAGGAAGTTGTATTCTTCACAAAGCATGCATCGTGATTTCCCCAATGTTCCCGCTTATGGAGATGCCGTAATAAATATTTACTGAAAACAACGGCTGCCAAATCTACCTTGACCTGCTTGTTAGCGCCGCGCCGAGCGTGAATAATGTTTTACATAATTTGCCATCGCAGGAGGGTTCACAGGAGGGAACGATTGACAAACTTAAAAGACAAAAGAGCCCTGTAATTTGCAAGCCGTTCTGGGGAATTGGAAACTGTTGTGAAGAGCGGAGAAAATTTGCCATGTTTAGGAGCAAATTAAGAAATAATGAGACGACTTGTACAGCTTGTTGCTGTTTAAAGACGTTTGAAGATTTTGTTATCCTGACACGACGCGCTGGGTGTCAAGCACTGAATATATGTTTAAAGCAAATGTGATTTCAGCTATGTGGCCATGAAGATTACGAGCAGGGCCTACCTGGATTCAAAACAACTTAACGACACAGTAATTAGCTACTGCCAAATGGAAGGATTCTGTTCAGTTCCTCTAAACACGGCGGAGATTTCCAACACAGGAAGTGTTTGCAGTGTTGGCATCCATGATGGTTTAGCACAGCATAATGGCTAAGTGGTTAGCATTTTTTGCTTTACAGCACTACAATTTGGGTATGGAGCCAACACACAATCTGCATAGAGAGGTTGTAGGTTTTCTCCCTGTTTGGATAGATTAGCTCCAGGCAGGCAGGGATTTACATCACAGGAGCCTATAGGCACAGATGTCCTGGCACACTATACTTTGTCCTCCTCTGAGTATATATGCCCCCCCCCCCCCCAATCGCTCCCACGACGCCGTCCTCCGCTGTCTGCAGCTTCAGGGACCGGGTCCCCGCACTTCCGTCAGTCGGCTCCAGTCTGACGTAAGAAAAGTGCGCTCTTTGCGTATTTCTCCAGCAGCTGCTGGAGAGATAGGTAGAGGGCGCACATCTCGTGCGTAGACTGGAGCCGCCTGACAGCAGTGAGGGGACCCAGTACCAGCGCTGCAGACAGTGGAGGACGGCGGCGTGGGAGCGATCTGAGCAGATGGGGCTGGAGGAAGCCCCAGGTATGTATAAATCTTTTTATTACATTCAGCTCTGATTCCCTTTAAGGGTAGAAAGCTAGTTTGTTAGTTTGACGTATCACCCAATTTTAACATCACACTAACATGGCTGCTATTCATCCAGCTCCCACACAGAGAAATGATGACCTTTTGAACTCATCACTGCCCTGCTTTGCATAGCCACACAAGTTTTATGACCTACAACAAGTTTCTAGGAGAGCTGCTGCTGCAGTCTGACTGCACAGATTAAAGTGGAACTGAAGAGAGAGGTATATGGAGGCTGTCCTGTTTATTTCCTTTTAATCAATACCAGTTGCCTGGCAGCCCTGCTGGTCTATTTCTCTGCAGTAGTATCTGATTAAAACCAGAAACAAGCATGCAGCTAGTCTTGTCAGATCAGACTTATAAGTCTGAACCACTGAAACACCTGATCTGCTGCATGCTTGTTCAGGGGCTATGGCTAATAGTATTAGAGGCAGAGGATCAGCAGGGCTGCCAGGCAACTGGTATTGTCTAAAAGGAAATAAACATGACAGCCTCCATATACCTCTCTCTTCAGTTCCTCTTTAAGCACCTGTAACTTTTGCAATAATTAAATAATTGCTATAGGCAGCACAATGGTGTAGTGGTTAGTGGTTAGACCTCTCCCTTGCAGCGCTGGGTCCCTGGTTCGAATCCTAGCCAGGGCACTATCTGCAAAGAGTTTGTATGTTCTCCCCATGTCTGTGTGGGTTTCCTCTGGGCACTCAGATTTCCTCCCACATCCCAAAAACATACAGATAAGTTGGCTTCCCATTAAATGGGCCCTATAGATTAAAATGGATGTAGGAATATGGTAGGGTTTGGATTGTGAGCAGGGGCGTACCTAGAAATCCCCGGGGCCTCTGCAAAAAAAAAATCCCCAAGGGCCCGCTCAGGGACTTTTGGGGGCAGGAGGGGTCGCAGCATAAGAGGAGAGTGTGGCAGATTGGTGGGGAAGGGGGAAATTCCCCCCCCCCCCTCACCTCGGGCCCTCCTCTCAGCGCTCCCCCTCCTGAAATTTATTGGTGGCAGCGGGCAGGCAGCAGCAGCGGCGGTGGCGGCAGGATGATACATTACCTCGCTGGAGGACTTCAGTTCTCTAAGAGAAACTTCCTGTTTACACAGGAAGTTGCAAGAAGCTCTTAGTCCTATAGCGAGAAGGAGGTAATGTATTCATCCTGCCGCCACCGCCACTGCTGCTGCCTGCCCGCTGCCACCAATGATTTCAGGAGGGGGAGCGCTGAGAGGAGAGCCCGAGGTGAGGGAGGGGGGGGGGAATTTCCCCCCTCCCCACCGCTCTGAACACTCTCCTCTTATGCTGCGACCCCATCTGCCCCCAAAAAGTGTGAATGGAAATCTGAGGGCAAAAAAAATGCCATCAGATCTATTGGAAATCTGTTTCTAGTAAAAAATGTTCCTAAACACATCAGATAGATCAGAAATCTATCTGATCTATCTGCTGCTAATCTAACAAGTGTATGGCCACCTTAAGATTGATACTATACAGTGGCCTCAATTCACTAAGCTTACCTCCTGTCTTTAATAACGTTTCTAGAGTTATCACCATGGTGATGAGGCATGTCGTATTCAGGAAACCTTTTACCTCAGGCAAACCTAAAGTTAACTCTTCTGTCTTTAAGTTAACTCTTCAGTTCTTAAAATAACTCCAGAATTCTTAAGTTAAAGACAGGCTGCTAATTAACTGCGTGTGAAAATCACTACAGAGGAGGTAACATAAGGAATGAAGAGATAAGATAACTCTCACTGTGTGGTGGTAAGTTTTCTCTTGCCTTATTATCTCAAGTATGATCTTAGTGAATTGAGGCCAGTATCTTCACGTTTATCTCATTCAATCACTTTAGGTAAATTTTCGAACATACCTGAAGTGATATGTGGCATGAGGAGATAAACAAAGGTACAAACAATACTAGCCCTACTAAGAAATTGTCTGAAGTCCCTTTCTGTTTCCCTGGTGAGCAACTTATCTGTGTAAATGAGCTTCTCAAACATTTTCTGGACTTCAGCTCAGTTTCCTGAAATGTAAATAGAAACCTGAAAACCATGCTGATAAGCTCTTTGTGCTGGAAAGCTCACAGGGCAATTACTTCAGTTGTTTTGAAGCTCAACAAAACAGATTTTACATTAGGCTGTTATGGCTGCTTTTTAGAACCGAGTCTTATGCTGGGTACACACGATGCGTTTTTTTGGGTCGATTTCCTGCTGGATTCTCTTATCAATTTCCATTCACTTCTATGAGAAATTGAGCGGTAAAACTATCGAAAGTAATATCGGACATGACAGAAATTATCAATCAAACGAAAAAAAAAAGTAACGTGTGTACCTAGCATCGAGTCCGTTAAAAATGGCGCCAGTTATCGTAGTTAAAAAACGGCGCCCCATAGAGAACCACTATCGCTAGTTATTTTTCGTTTTTGACAGCTAAAAAACGGCGCCGGCTTTAAAAACGATATTTATCTGTATTGCTTCCAAACGATAATTTTCGTTTTAACCCTTGCTTTGCTGCCGTTTTGAAAATATCTGCCCGCCGGCTTTAATGTTTAATAGCAAAGCCCCCTTAAAAGCTAAAAACACCAAATTTGCAGGGAATGTTAAGAAGAAAATTGTGAACAAGAGGAAAATATTTTTTTTCAAAAAGACCTTATAGTTTTTGAGAAAATCGATTTTGAATATTCTTCTTCTGACCGTGGGAAAATTAAACGCCCGCCGACTTTAGCGGTTAATAGCAAAGCCCCTTTAAATGCCAGAAACACCAAATGTGTAGGGAATGTTAAGAAAAATAGTGGGAACACGAAGAAAAAAAATTGTTCAAAAAGACCTTATAGTTTTTGAGAAAATCGATCTTAAATCTTCAAAGGAAATGTAACTATTTAAATCGCGTACTGACATTCCCGTGGAAACTTTTTCCGCCGACTTTAGCAGTTAATAGCAAAGTCCCCTTAAATCCTAGCAACACCAAATTTGCAGGATATGTTAAAAAGATACTGGGAAACAATATTTAAAAAAAAAAAATTGAAAAATTTTATTTATTTTTTTTTAAATTAAAATTTTTGGGTTATGTTCAGAGTGTGGGAAAAGTTTTGAAAAAAATGACGTGGGGTCCCCCCTCCCGAGCCTCTGTAACCCCTTGTCTCCCATGCAGTCTGGGATAGCCAGAATGCGGAGCCCCGGCCGACTGGGGCTTCGCACCCTGAGCTATACCAGCCCGCATGGTCCATGGTATGGGAGGGCTTCGGGGGGGAGGGGCGGCCAAGCCTTCCCCTCCCCCTCGGAGCCCTTGTCCAATCCATGGACAAGGGGCTCTTCCCCACCTCCGGTGCCCCAGGAGGAGGTGGGGGCGACGACTCCCTGGGGGGGGGTGGGTTCATGGTGGCATCTGGGAGTCCCCTTTAAGAAGGGGAACCCAGATGCCTGCCCCCCTCCCAGGAGAAATGAGTATAGGGGTGCAGGAGTACCCCTTACCCATTTCCATAAAGGGTTAAATGAAATAAAAACACAACAACGAGAAAAGTCCTTTAATGTTCTAAATTAACCACAAATACTTACCTGTACCTTTAAGAAAAAAATCCCACGTCAATTAGGTCCCACGACAGTATCCTCCATCTTGCGACCTTCAGTTACATGTTGATTGAAGATCTCCGCCGCCCCGACGCCACACACGCCACCTCCGCCGCACTCACTGCTCTTAGCTATACTTAGTATAGCTAAGAGCAAAAAGCATCTTTAAATTTTAGCTCCAATGGTCCCCATTGGTTCCTTAACAGACCAATGGGGATCAGGAGGATCCCCATTGGTCGATAAGGAACCAATGGGGAGCCTTGGAGCCAAAATTTAAAGATGCTTTTTGTTCTCAGCTATACTTAGTATAGCTGAGAGTTGCGTCTATGCATCTATATAGACGCATTAGCGCTAGCTGCCGCTGCCCTCCCTGCCTCCCCCCACCTGTCACCCTCACCCATGCTGGCACCCATGGGTGCATTGGGTGCCAGCATGGGTGAGGGTGACAGGTGGGGGGAGGCAGGGAGGGCAGCGGCAGCTAGCGCTAATGCGTCTGTATAGACGCATAGACGCAACTCTCAGCTATACTTAGTATAGCTGAGAGCAGTGCGGCGGAGGCGGCGTGTGTGGCGTCGGGGCGGCGGAGATCTTCAATCAACATGTATCAGAAGATCGCAAGATAGAGGATACTGTCGTGGGACCTGATTGGCGTGGGATTTTTTCTTAAAGGTACAGGTAAGTATTTGTGGTTAATTTAGAACATTAAAGGACTTTTTTCGTTGTTGCGTTTTTATTTCATTTAACCCTTTGTGGAAATGGGTAAGGGGTACTCCTGCACCCCTATACTCATTTCTCCTGGGAGGGGGGTGGGCATCTGGGGGTCCTCTTCTTAAAGGGGACTCCCAGATGCCACCATGAACCCCCCCCCCAGGGAGTCGTCGCCCCCGCCTCCACCTGGGGCAAGGGAGGCGGGGAAGAGCCCCTTGTCCATGGATTGGACAAGGGGCTCCGGGGGGGAGGGGGAGGCTTGGTCGCCCCTCCCCCCCGGAGCCCCCCCATACCATGGACCATGCGGGCTGGTATAGCTCAGGGTGCGAAGCCCCAGTCGGCCGGGGCTCCGCATTCTGGCTATCCCAGCCTGCATGGGAGACAAGGGGTTGACGCTCGGGAGGGGGGACCCCACGTCATTTTTTTTTTTTAAATTTGCTATCAATTTTTTTTTTAATCTTCTGAGTGTGGGAAATAAATTTTTAAAAAAAAAGCGACCTGGGGTCCCCCCCTCCCGAGCCTCTGTCTCCCATGCAGGCTGGGATAGCCAGAATGCGGAGCCCCGGCCGACTGGGGCTTCGCACCCTGAGCTATACCAGCCCGCATGATCCATGGTATGGGGGGGCTCTGGGGGGGGAGGGGCGGCCAAGCCTCCCCCTCCCCCCCGGAGCCCTTGTCCAATCCATGGCCAAGGGGCTCTTCCCCACCTCCGGTGCCCCAGGAGGAGGTGGGGGCGACGACTCCCTGGGGGGGGGGGTTCATGGTGGCATCTGGGAGTCCCCTTTAAGAAGGGGACCCACAGATGCCCACCCCCTCCCAGGAGAAATGAGTATAGGGGTGCAGGAGTACCCCTTACCCATTTCCACAAAGGGTTAAATGAAATAAAAACACAACCACGAGAAAAGTATTTTAATAATCTTAACCACAAATACTTACCTGTACCTTTAAAAAAATGTTCCCACGCCAATATATCCTCGGAAATGATCCAACGAATAACAATATCCTCTTATCTTGCGATCTTCAATTAACTTGATTGAAGATCTCCCATGCCAATTAAAATACTATACCTTACAATGCGTCCTGCGTAGGGACGCATAGCACGGCTCCCGCTGTCCTCCCCGCCTCCTCACCTGTCACCCTCACCTAGCCTGGCACCTGGTGCACCCATGGGTGCACCGGGTGCCACCCTAGGTGAGGGTGACAGGTGCAGGCAGGTGGGGAGAGATCGCGGGAGCCAGCGCTATACGTCCTGCACAGGACGCATCCTAAGGAATAGTAACCGGCTCATAAATGAGCCGGTTCTTTTTGTTTTGAGTCAAATGAATCGATTCATTTGATTCAATACAAAAAGAACCGGCTCATTTTCAGGTTCTTTTTGTATTGAATCAAATGAATCGATTCATTTGATTCAATACAAAAAGAACCGGCTCATTTTCAGGTTCTTTTTGTATTGAATCAAATGGATGCGTCCTGTGCAGGACGTATAGCGCTGGCTCCCGCGATCTCTCCCCACCTGCCTGCACCTGTCACCCTCACCTAGGGTGGCACCCGGTGCACCCATGGGTGCACCAGGTGCCAGGCTAGGTGAGGGTGACAGGTGAGGAAGCGGGGAGGACAGCGGGAGCCGTGCTATGCGTCCCTACGCAGGACGCATTGTAAGGTATAGTATTTTAATTGGCGTGGGAGATCTTCAATCAAGTTAATTGAAGATCGCAAGATAAGAGGATATTGTTATTCGTTGGATCATTTCCGAGGATATATTGGCGTGGGAACATTTTTTTAAAGGTACAGGTAAGTATTTGTGGTTAATTAAGATTATTAAAATACTTTTCTCGTGGTTGTGTTTTTATTTCATTTAACCCTTTGTGGAAATGGGTAAGGGGTACTCCTGCACCCCTATACTCATTTCTCCTGGGAGGGGGGTGGGCATCTGTGGGTCCCCTTCTTAAAGGGGACTCCCAGATGCCACCATGAACCCCCCCCCCCAGGGAGTCGTCGCCCCCACCTCCTCCTGGGGCACGGGAGGTGGGGAAGAGCCCCTTGTCCATGGATTGGACAAGGGCTCCGGGGGGGAGGGGGAGGCTTGGCCGCCCCTCCCCCCCAGAGCCCCCCCATACCATGGACCATGCAGGCTGGTATAGCTCAGGGTGCGAAGCCCCAGTCGGCCGGGGCTCCGCATTCTGGCTATTCCAGCCTGCATGGGAGACAAGGGGTTACAGAGGCTCGAGAGGGGGGGACCCCACGTCGTTTTTTTTTAAAATTTATTTCCCACACTCAGAAGATTAAAAAAAAAAAATTGATAGCAAATTTAAAAAAAAATAAAAATGACGTGGGGTCCCCCCCTCCAGAGTGTCTGTAACCCCTTGTCTCCCATGCAGGCTGGGATAGCCAGAATGCGGAGCCCCGGCCGACTGGGGCTTCGCACCCTGAGCTATACCAACCCGCATGGTCCATGGTATGGGGGGGCTCCGGGGGGGAGGGGCGGCCAAGCCTCCCCCTCGGAGCCCCTTGTCCAATCCATGGACAAGGGGCTCTTCCCCGCCTCCCTTGCCCCAGGTGGAGGCGGGGGCGACGACTCCCTGGGGGGGGGGTTCGTGGTGGCATCTGGGAGTCCCCTTTAAGAAGAGGACCCCCAGATGCCCACCCCCCTCCCAGGAGAAATGAGTATAGGGGTGCAGGAGTACCCCTTACCCATTTCCACAAAGGGTTAAATGAAATAAAAACGCAACAACGAAAAAAGTCCTTTAATGTTCTAAATTAACCACAAATACTTACCTGTACCTTTAAGAAAAAATCCCACGCCAATCAGGTCCCACGACAGTATCCTCTATCTTGCGATCTTCTGATACATGTTGATTGAAGATCTCCGCCGCCCCGACGCCACACACGCCGCCTCCGCCGCACTGCTCTCAGCTATACTAAGTATAGCTGAGAGTTGCGTCTATGCGTCTATACAGACGCATTAGCGCTAGCTGCCGCTGCCCTCCCTGCCTCCCCCCACCTGTCACCCTCACCCATGCTGGCACCCAATGCACCCATGGGTGCCAGCATGGGTGAGGGTGACAGGTGGGGGGAGGCAGGGAGGGCAGCGGCAGCTAGCGCTAATGCGTCTATATAGATGCATAGACGCAACTCTCAGCTATACTAAGTATAGCTGAGAACAAAAAGCATCTTTAAATTTTGGCTCCAAGGCTCCCCATTGGTTCCTTATCGACCAATGGGGATCCTCCTGATCCCCATTGGTCTGTTAAGGAACCAATGGGGACCATTGGAGCTAAAATTTAAAGATGCTTTTTGCTCTTAGCTATACTAAGTATAGCTAAGGGCAGTGAGTGCGGCGGAGGTGGCGTGTGTGGCGTCGGGGCGGCGGAGATCTTCAATCAACATGTAACTGAAGGTCGCAAGATGGAGGATACTGTCGTGGGACCTAATTGACGTGGGATTTTTTTCTTAAAGGTACAGGTAAGTATTTCTGGTTAATTTAGAACATTAAAGGACTTTTCTCGTTGTTGTGTTTTTATTTCATTTAACCCTTTATGGAAATGGGTAAGGGGTACTCCTGCACCCCTATACTCATTTCTCCTGGGAGGGGGGCAGGCATCTGGGTTCCGCTTCTTAAAGGGGACTCCCAGATGCCACCATGAACCCCCCCCCCAGGGAGTCGTCGCCCCCACCTCCTCCTGGGGCACCGGAGGTGGGGAAGAGCCCCTTGTCCATGGATTGGACAAGGGCTCCGGGGGGGAGGGGAAGGCTTGGCCGCCCCTCCCCCCCGAAGCCCTCCCATACCATGGACCATGCGGGCTGGTATAGCTCAGGGTGCGAAGCCCCAGTCGGCCGGGGCTCCGCATTCTGGCTATCCCAGACTGCATGGGAGACAAGGGGTTACAGAGGCTCAGGAGGGGGGACCCCACGTCATTTTTTTCAAAACTTTTCCCACACTCTGAACATAACCCAAAAATTTTAATTTAAAAAAAAAATAAATAAAATTTTTCAATTTTTTTTTTTAAATATTGTTTCCCAGTATCTTTTTAACATATCCTGCAAATTTGGTGTTGCTAGGATTTAAGGGGACTTTGCTATTAACTGCTAAAGTCGGCGGAAAAAGTTTCCACGGGAATGTCAGTACGCGATTTAAATAGTTACATTTCCTTTGAAGATTTAAGATCGATTTTCTCAAAAACTATAAGGTCTTTTTGAACAATTTTTTTTTCTTCGTGTTCCCACTATTTTTCTTAACATTCCCTACACATTTGGTGTTTCTGGCATTTAAAGGGGCTTTGCCATTAACCGCTAAAGTCGGCGGGTGTTTAATTTTCCCAAGGTCAGAAGAAGAATATTCAAAATCGATTTTCTCAAAAACTATAAGGTCTTTGTGAAAAAAAAAAATGTTCCTCTTGTTCACAATTTTCTTCTCAACATTCCCTGCAAATTTGGTGTTTTTAGCTTTTAAGGGGGCTTTGCTATTAAACATTAAAGCCGGCGGGCAGATATTTTCAAAACGGCAGCAAAGCAGGGGTTAAAACGATAAATATCGTTCAGGCAGGACCAAAAAAAAAAAAAAAAACAGTTTTAAAACGATAAATTTCGTTCTGCATTATTTTAACCTTTAAAACGATAAATATCGTTTTAAACATATATCGGGCAGAAGGGGGCGCCATTTTTTTGCCGGCGCCATTTTTCACTAGACGCACCTAGCATAAAAGACAAAACCGAAAATAAAGATATGACACTCTGGTTCCCTGTTACTAATGCTAGATTTTCCAGAAGTAAAAAAGAAAATGAATGACAGCTATCTCACAGGTTTATCTTCACTTTAGGTTTGCTTTAAAGAGGAGCGGTCAGCCATACTATTTCAGAAAGAAAAAAAACACAAAACAAACAGATGTAGATAAATACTTGCTCTACTTACATAAAATATGTATTGCACTGTCCACGTTTTGATTTTAGTGATTTTTCTACAGTAAAAAAAAAAAAATCCTTCATAGCATTTCCCATCTTAACTGTGGCTAGTTTGAAGCCAATCCTGATGTAATTTCCTCCCTTACTCTCCTCTAACTGATTGTGTATGCATTGCCTGCCTTCCACTATAGAAAGTGCATTGTCTCAGCATGAGAAATATTGGCCAGAGAGGAACAGAGGTGTGGGAGGGGAAAACAGGAGGGGAAAGAGGCTTTAGCCAATCAGCCAAATCATGCCCTCCAACTTCCTTTTTGTGTATCGAATAAGAGTCAGGTAAACTGGGGAATGATCATTTATCAACAAGAAAAGTAATAGAGATTTTAACTTTTAGATTACCGGGTTAGCATCCTTATTACTTGTTTACCAGATAAAAATAATTAATTCATTTTTTATTTAATGCCCGACAGTTACACTTTAACCACCTTAGCGGTATGGACGAGCTCAGCTCGTCCATTACCGCCAGAGGGTGCCGCTCAGGCCCTGCTGGGCCGATTTTGATGAAATAAAAAGCAGCACACGCAGCCGGCACTTTGCCAGCCGTGTGTGCTGCCTGATCGCCGCTGCTCTGCGGCGATCCGCCGCGAGCAGCGGCGAAAGAGGGTCCCCCCAGCCTTACTTTCAGTTGGCTGCATGAAATAGTTTTTTTTTAATTTAAAAAATACCCTCCCGCAGCCGCCCTGGCGATCTCAATAGAACGCCATGGTGGTTAAAGAACCATTTGGAGAACATTATTTGAAGCACTAAAGAAGCTGGCACCTTTTTATAGTACATTGGTGACAATGACCTGCCATCTGCAGTAATCGTGAATACTTTTAGTCTGGCAATGTTCCAAGCTGCGAAGCTCTCAAGGCTGACTGTGCCTCCCCGACTCTTTCGTGAATTTGCTTATTGTGCATCAGACCAAACGACCTGTTTACACAATGTAATAAACCATATGTGACCATGTGTCGCTGGCTCTGCATCAGCCGAAAGTTATCAGCAAAGTTCCATTAAAGTTGTATTCATGGTCACCAAGCAATATTAAATAGATTAACCTTCAACTTCTATGTTAGAATTCCAGAGTCACACTTTCATAAATATGTTCTATGCCAACTCTTGTTTAGGCACAACCTTAATTTAAAGTGGACCTCAACTCTGACCTCCTCTCTGCTTTAAAAGATACACAACAGCATAATAACCTTTAAACAGAAAACATTTGTTACAGCTCATACAAATCCTAAAATAAATCTGCACAGTTTCTACTTCCTGATTCATGGAAGCAGACATATTGTTTACAGCCTGTGCTTTCAAATGGGCTTATCTGCCATAGGCAGTCAGGTGACACAGGATTACAATTTGAGATTATACACAAATGAGGGGGAATTAGACGGGCTAAATTCTCTGAATACACACAGCGTGCATTTCTCTACGTTTTCCTTCTATCCTGTGCAAGAGTTTTGGACTACTTCAAAGTAAAAAAATAAATAAAAAGAAGTGTTCATTTTTTCTTACCTGGGGCATCTTCCAGCCCCCGCAGTCTTTCAGGTCCCTCTCTGTCCTCTGGGTCTCTTCTGTTCTGCCGCTGTCACCCCAATAATAACATGTATCAATTAAATGCGCATGCATTGAGGAGTGCAGACTTGAATATGGTGACAACGGAGGGGATCCAGAGGACACCGATGGACCTCACAGACTACAGGGGGTGGAAAAAGCCCCAGGTATGTAGAAAAAAAAAAATCAACTTTTTTTTTTCTCCCGCTTTAGGTGTACAGTACAATTCAAATCGATCTCGCCTTCACCACCTTATAATTGTTCCAAAGGGATGATCGGAACAGGTGATTTCCGATATCGCGGTAATTCCGCCTTCTGCTATAACGAAATTCCTCTACATTCCGGCGGTATTCCGTGGAATTCCGCATTCAGGCGGAACAATTTCCACAATGTTAAAGGGAACCTTCCTTTTAAACTAATACCAGTTCCCTGGCAGTCCTGCTGATAACTTTGGCTTTAGTGGTGGCTGAATCACAATCCTGATTACAATTTTTTTTTGGAGCAGCAGGAGTTGTCGTAGGCCATGGGACCTAGAGGTGGTTTCACAGCAGTCATTACAATTTTTTTTTGGAGCAGCAGGAGTTATCGTAGGCCATGGGACCTAGATGTGGTTTCACAGCAGTCATTACATTTTTTATTTTTTTGGAGCAGCAGGAGAAGTTGTAGGCCAAAAGCATAGGGTTAGGATAGAATAGAACGCCGGACAGCTGCAAAAGCTGCATTTTTATGATAAAAAGCAAAAATATGCGATGATAGTGATAGGCAGCAGAGTTTGAGAGGGAGACCATTTGAGGATTGGAAAACAGCCAAATTTTAATTTAGTCTGTCTAATCTTCATCATGAATCAGCAGGGCCGGATTTGTACTTTCCAGCGCCCTAGGCCAGCTGTCAAAGACCGCCCCCCCATTCTGTCCAACTCTGACTAGTGATGACTGGGTTAAATAGGCTCCTGTCTGTTTTGCTGCTTTGCCCTCCCTGTTCAACAAAGAAGCAGTGCATGCTCTGTCCACTCCATGTAATTTTGCACTCCTGCCTGGATACATAGCAGCTGATAGTGTTCTGGGCTTACATAATTCAGAAATGATGCTCATATATGAGCAGCACTTGTCAAGTACACATACCCATAACACTCCCAGCCTCGGCTGCTGTGCACATCCGTACGGGAGTGCGTAATAACAAGAAGCCCGAGAGCACAGAGTATGCACTGCTTCTTTGTCCTCTGTGCGACTTGCTTCAGTCAGAGCCACAAACAGGTGATGGTGCAGCGCAAAGGAGAGAAGCCCATCCAAACCAGAGAACAGGTAAGTAGAAGCATCCCATACTACACACACTGGCATAGATATAGTGTAATGCTAGGTACACGATGCAATTCTGACAGATTTACTGTCAGATCGATTATTTCTAATGTCTGATCAGATTTCCGATTAACTTTTCAATCGATTTTCCGTTCATTTCTATGAAAAAATCATTCAGAAAATCTATCGGATAGAAGATCGGACATGTTGGAAATAGTCGATCTGACAGTAAATCTGTCAGAAAATTGCATCATGCATACCTAGCATAAGCTCAGGTGTACTTTACACAGTGACAATTTAGGGCAAGTTAAGACAGATCTTAATCAGTCAGCAGGAAGTTTTTACGTAATAGAATGAGAATATTTATTGACTAACCAAAAGAAAACAGTCAGCCTTTGGCTAATGAGCCATCTTCAGACTTTGTTCCTGTATACAAGATGTTAGGAGTAGGACACACAGCTATATATACAGTCAGCAGGAGATGCATACATTGTTTTGTAAATATAAATAAATGTAATACAGTTGTCATTCTGTTTCAAAACATCCTGCTTTCACGCTTTGCAGCTCCTAAAACATGTCAGGAAAGAGTTAAACTGTAGCAAAGAGAATGTTACTGTCATTCCTTAGGAAAGAAAACAAACCATAAATCTAACAGGTCTCAGGTCTTTAACAGGAGTACTCATCGACAACAAGTTAAATAATCGTACTCAATGCCAAGCCGCTGCAGCTAAAGCGAACAAAATTTTGGGATGCATTAAAAGGGAAATAAAAACTCGAGATGCTAGCATAATATTGCCCCTGTTTAACTCTCTAGTAAGGCCACATCTGGAATATGGAATTCAGTTCTGGGCACCACATTACAAAAAAAAGATATTGCAGTTTTAGAGCAGGTGCAGAGACGAGCTACAAAATTGATACGTGGGATGGAAGGTCTCGCTTACCAAGAAAGGTTAGATAAACTGGGTTTATTTAGTCTAGAGAAAAGACGCCTTAGAGGAGATCTAATTAACATGTATAAATACATCAGAGGGCAATATAATAGCTTGGCGGATGAGCTTTTTGTCCCTAGGCCTTCTCAAAGGACTAGAGGACATGAGCTGCGCATGGAGGAAAAACGTTTTAGCCATTTATTTAGGAAAGGGTTCTTTACAGTAAGAGTGATTAAGATGTGGAATGCATTGCCACAGGAAGTCGTTATGGCAAACTCTATACCTGCATTTAAAGGGGGCTTAGATGCTTTCCTTGCGTTGAAAGACATCCATGGCTACAATTACTAGGTTATGCCTAATGATGTTGATCCAGGGATTTTATCTGATTGCCATCTGGAGTCAGGAAGGAATTTTTCCCTTTTGGGGCTAATTGGACCATGCCTTGTGGGGGCCTTTTGCCTTCCTCTGGATCAACAGGGGTATGTGAGGGACGGGCTGGAGTTGTACTTTGTACTGGTTGAACTCGATGGACGTATGTCTTTTTTCAACCAAAATAACTATGTAACTATGTAACAGCTCTGACCAAGTAATAAACATCAGTCAGGGGGAGAGGAGAGCTGATAATTCCTGTCCGTGAATGCGTGCATAAAGAAACTAATCTGAACTCAAAAGTTCTACTACTTGAGCACATATATTTTTCTTCTCACAGCAGCTTGCATGTCCCCACTCATCATACTAAGGACAATATCCTCAGATGACAACAGATGCTGTCATCACACACACTCTGTAGTGAGAGAGATGCAGGGATCTCTGGAATTCAGGCAGAATAGAGGAAAGCAGAAGTGATTTACTTTGACATGTGACCTCTTATCTCTCCAAGTCCTGCGCCCTGCTGAATTTTATCGCCCTAGGCCTTGACCTTTGTGGCCTTTCCAGAAATCCGGCCCTGTGAATCAGTGAGAGGGGCCTTGTAATTATCTCTGATCCATGACTCGTTCATTTCCATGACTATTTCCACATTGTCTGTGGAAAGACTGGTCCCTTGGTCGGTGACCACCCCACCTGCAGCACTAAATACTCGCTCAGAAAGAACACTGGCGGCGGGGCATGCAAGAAGCTCCAGTGCATACTGAGCGAGTTCAGGCCAGGTATCCAGTTAGATCATTACTCTCCATATTGTCTGGAGCACTGGCCGATCCCAAGTAATCATTTACCATACGGGCCAGCCGCTGGCGGTGACTACTTTGCCCGCTGGTGGTGCTGCTGCAACAAGGAGTATTTGGCATTGGCTGATAAAATTCCTTCAACATACTCAGCAGGTTAAAAGATTGGCTAATGGTGCTGCTGGGAGTGGGACCACCAGACCTTTGCCGAGTATGATGAGGCTTGGTAGCTTGGGCCCAGGATACAGGTTCAACAATCGCATCTTCTACCCAACGATGAAGGGCATCCCGGACGTGGCTCATCCTGGCGTTTGCTTGGGATGGGGGTATGAACTGCCGCATTTTCCCCTTGCACCAGGGATCTAAGATTGGTGGCCACACACATGTCGAGCCTTGATTTTAAAGTTTTAATCCGGGGGTCCTTACGGAGGCACTGGAGCATATGCGCAGCCATCGGGAAGAGATGTCTGCCATTAATCACCTCTTCCTGGTTGTCAGAACTGTCATCATGCTCCAGCTCCACATCAGAATCTTCCTCCCACCCCCGGACAATGGGCTCTTCACTGTTCGGTAGGGCTTCCTTCCTCTGTCCGAGCAATTTGTCAAGAGCCTTGTCCAGCATGAAGACAATAGGGAGCACTTCTGATATGCTGCAGTGCTCCTCACTGACCAATTTTGTTGCCTGCTCAAACGGCTCCAAGACTTTGCACACCTGTCCAATCAGCTTCCACTGGTCCCCAGTAATGTAGTCCAGTTGCCCTGTTCTGGAGGAAGATGTCTGAGACAGGTATAGCCTGACCGCCATTCGCTGCTCCCACAACCTCTCCAGCATGTGGAGGGTGGAGTTCCACCGCGTCGGACAATCAGAAATAAGCCTGTGCTGCGGCAGGCTATGGTGGCGATGCAGCAGTTTCAAGGCCGTGGTGGCGGTTGCGGAGCGACGGATGTGGGCTGACACTTTTCGTGCTGAGGCCACAGCGTCTTTCAACTCATCAAAAGTTCGTAAAAAATTCTGGACAAGGTTGAAGACGTGGGCCAAGCAAGGTGAGTGAGTGTAGCCACCTTCAGAAATGGCGGCCAGCATGTTGGCACCATTATCAGACACCACTACACCGGTCTCCAGTTTTCGGGGGGACAGCCACTGCCGAATCTGATCCTGTAAGGCTGCAAGGATTACCGATCCGGTTTGCCTGTTCTCGTCCATGGATTCAAGCTTCAGCACTGCTTGGCATCGATGGTGCTGCAGACAAGTGTAGGAGCGGGACCACTTGCTGGGAGGCTCAGCAATGGCGGACTGGCCTTGGACAGAACAGGTAGCAGAGGGAAGTAGAACAGGCCTCCGCTTCAACCCACGAGGTGGCACTACCAGCTGAGATGCCCCAGATATTGCACCCTCAGCAGCACCATGAAGGGTGACCCAATGGGCAGTAAAAAGTTAGATACTTTCCCTGCCCATGCCTGCTGCTCCGGCCATCCATAGTGAAGTGCACCTTGCCACCGGCAGCGTGATCCATAGACCGGCCGACACACTCCACAATGTGCTGGTGAAGGTCAGTGATAGCATTACTGGCAAAATAATGGCGGCTGGGGATCCGCCATTGTGGAGCAACACTGTTCATCAGTCTGCGGAAGGGGGCACAGTCCACAAACTGGTAGGGCAGCAGCTGTTGGCCCAACAGCCTTGCCAGGAGCGCATTATTTTTGACCACAAACGGATCAGTTGCAGGGAGCATCCGCTTCCTCTGCAACATTTCTGGCACAGAGGCCTGATGCTGGAACACTGGTGATTCAGAGGAAACCAACAAGGGTGATGATGAGGTGCTTGCCGAGGTCTGGAGCCCTCTTCCAGCCTGGCATGCAGAGGGATTTGAAGTAGAATGGGACTCAGCAGGTTGGATAGGGACAGGGCAACTAGAAAAAGAAGAGGAGAGGCCTGTTGCTGCTGCTTTTCCTCAACCCATCTTATTGTAATTGTTTTTGGTCCCATGGTCTCCTCCAATGCCTTATCCCAATCCCTCTGCACATCTCTCTCATTGACATAGGTGTGCTTTAATTCTGGAGGAGCGTACTGGGAAGAAGCAACCTCATCAAGAGAAGCTTGGAAAAACAAAGAGAAATCGAGAGCCCGATATGGTGTAGTATTGTTAAGTTGGTTGTGGTTAAAAGCAAAATATTTAGATATACTCACAAACATGGGTTACCCATAGGCAACCACTTCAAGTGCAGGTGGGGAGTATTAGAACCTGACCCCACTCAGGTTTTTAAGATGTCACTCTCTGTAGATAGGAAATGGGGTAGCACCCCTCCACCGAGGGTGGACTCAAGATTTCAGCAAGGCTTGGTGTACAGAGGCGCCAGAGTAGAATAAAAACGTTTAAAAACCGTCTAAAAGAGGGGGATGTTCAGGTGGACTTACCTTCCTTCAAAAATATAAAACTCAATTGAGTCACAATATATCAATACAAAAATGTTTTATTGAACTCCACTTAGTGCAATGCGTTTCGTAGGTGTGGTCCTGCTTCATCAGGCAAACAGGAGTATAAGGAAAGGTGGGGGGGAAAGGCTGCGCATCCCTAAACACATGCTGCAATTGAATGGTTAATCGCACAGGCATACACCGCCTCTGCCAGACTGAAAAATGCATGCCCTGCATCCAAGACAAGTGCTAACATTTATTAAACTAGGAGGTACTTTAGCTTCCAATATGGTTTGCATGCAAAGTATATTATACTAGACACTTGCGCCACGGTGAGGCAGACCTCCGGGCAAGTGACCTAACCTAAAGTTAAAACCTCGGGAGCAGCTAAGCAGAAAAAATGTGTAACTTACATTTGGTAGAACAGCGAGGAGAACGCCAGCGCATACCACTAAGGCTGCATCTGAAATGACCACCAGCTCAGTGTGTAGCACCTATATAGACTTTCTACACGCTTCGCATTCAATTCAGATGCAAATCATATTAGGTTAGGTCACTTGCCCGGAGGTCTGCCTCACCGTGGCGCAAGTGTCTAGTATAATATACTTTGCATGCAAACCATATTGGAAGCTAAAGTACCTCCTAGTTTAATAAATGTTAGCACTTGTCTTGGATGCAGGGCATGCATTTTTCAGTCTGGCAGAGGCGGTGTATGCCTGTGCGATTAACCATTCAATTGCAGCATGTGTTTAGGGATGCGCAGCCTTTCCCCCCCACCTTTCCTTAACTTTGTAACTATGTATCTGTCAGGTTGGCTGCTCCAAGCCCCTCCTCCTGAGTTTCCTGTTTGCATGATAAGTAGTAGCAGATTTGCATATGATTTGCATCTGAATTGAATGTGAAGTGTGTAGAAAGTCTATATAGGTGCTACACACTGAGCTGGTGGTCATTTCAGATGCAGCCTTAGTGGTATGCCCTGGCGTTCTCCTCGCTGTTCTACCAAACAGGAGTAGTATAACTATAAAACAAACAGAATTAGCTTAAAATAAAGGTGCAGTTTAAAAACATGAGAAGACATGATAAAATTGTAACATTTTTGGTCGCAGTGTAGTAAAAACTCGCTCTGTCTAAAAATTGCATCTAATTGATCATAAAATATGCAAAAGAATCCAAAGTGTACACAAAAGTTAATAAACATCCATAGTTGTCAATTGATATGCTAAAGTTCTTCAGCTTCTAGATAAAAGGATAGTCAGTTTAGTAAGTATAACATATATTAATATTTTATGGCCCTAGAGCTTACTTGCAAGAAGAATTACTAACAGTCTAAACTGATATAATAAAATTCAGCACCTCAGCAAGAGTGACTTACCTCAATGGGTCTAGATGCAGAAGTGAGCGCCTCTGTGTAGATGTGCGAGGGGGCTCTGCTTATATAGGGAGTGTGGTTGCACTAAATGATCCTAATGCACCAATCAAAATCTGCCATGTCAGCAAGGCGTGCCAATTTGGGTGCACCTGGAAGTGGTCATGAGGCAGGAACGCATACATGGACATCAAGGCAGCATGGTGGTATAGTGGTTAGCACTCTCGCCTTGCAAGTGCTGGGTCCCTGGTTTGAATCCCAGCCAAGTCAACATCTGCAAGGTTTTCTGGTTGTATTATATTAAGTCTCATTAATTATAGTAGTAGATGAACTCTGCGAATGGGCAGTATCTATGTAAGGACTAGTCACTGGTATTCGTTGTTAAAAAATAATCATTACAAAAATCATTAAATAATAATAAAAAACATTTTTTATTGCTGCCTTGATGTCCATGTACGCGTTCCTGCTTCATGACCACTTCCAGGTGCACCCAAATTGGCACGCCTTGCTGACATGGCAGATTTTGATTGGTGCATTAGGATCAATTGGTGCAACCACACTCCCTATATAAGCAGAGCCCCCTCGCACATCTACACAGAGGCGCTCACTTCTGCATCTAGACCCATTGAGGTAAGTCACTCTTGCTGAGGTGCTGAATTTTATTATATCAGTTTAGACTGTTAGTAATTCTTCTTGCAAGTAAGCTCTAGGGCCATAAAATATTAATATGTTATACTTACTAAACTGACTATCCTTTTATCTAGAAGCTGATGAACTTTAGCATATCAATTGACAACTATGGATGTTTATTAACTTTTGTGTACACTTTGGATTCTTTTGCATATTTTATGATCAATTAGATGCAATTTTTAGACAGAGCGAGTTTTTACTACACTGCGACCAACAATGTTACAATTTTATCATGTCTTCTCGTGTTTTTAAACTGCGCCTTTATTTTAAGCTAATTCTATGGGTCATTATGTTTGTATATATTTCTGTTTGTTTTATAGTTATACTCCTGTTTGCCTGATGAAGCAGAACCACACCTGCGAAACGCGTTGCACTAAGTGAAGTTCAATAAAACATTTTTGTATTGATATATTGTGACTCAATTGAGTTTTATATTTTTGAGGAAGGTAAGTCCACCTGAACATCCCCCTCTTTTAGACGGTTTTTAAACGTTTTTATTCTACTCTGGCGCCTCTGTACACCAAGCCTTGCTGAAATCATCAAGAGAAGCAGCTGCGGTCGGGTTCTGGTCATGAGGAACCTGGCCACTACTGGTGCTGCTGCCACTAGCTTCAAGTTCCTCACACTGGGTAGAGGGTTCCTGATCGTAATAATCAACAACTCTGTTCGCCTGCTCCTCTGTCAAAATTTTCCTGCTTGCGAACACAGGGAAGACATCTCTGATCAGGGCGGAACGCTTCCTGCTGCTGCTGCCACCCTCAACCTGATCACATACTTGACGTGATCCACCTACACCACCATCACTCCATTTTCGTTTAGGAGTGGCAGGAAATTGCTGCTGCTCTCGCTCCATTGTTTTTGGTCTAAAAACTTTATTGGAGAAGGGGTATGAGTGACAGAACCAAAGTAAAATAAATCCATACCATATTTTTCGGACCATAAGATGCACTTTTTCTCCCCCAAAAGTGTGTGTGTGTGTGTGTGTGTGTGTGTGTGTGTGTGTGTGGGGGTTCAGTGTGTCTTATGGTCCGAATTTGCAATATATGCTCCCCCTTGCAGTGTCCCCAAGTGCAGAGCACAGCGAAAGCTTCACCTCTCCAATCTCCATCCAGCGGGAGTTCTCAGGCTGGTGCAGGTTGAGTGTCCACAGGTTTTAGACCTTAAGAGTGCCCTGCGGATGTGCCCAGGAGAAGTTTGTCCGTATGCCCAGGAGAAGTACGGTATATGCCCATATGCCAGGAGGCGGATGCCCAGCGGATAATCCGAGGTGTGCGCGTTTCCGGCAACCTGGAGAGAGGCAATGTCCCAGTGAGTAGGCAGGAGGCTTAGAATAGCATTATGTCCCCTGCCGGTGCAGTGTAGCACGATCAGACACTGCACCGGCATGCTATGATCGCTGTAATTTTCCGGTCCTCCTGGCCTGCGTGGCCACACCGCCAGCAACACCCCCCTCCTGGATTGGCTGCTCACCTAAAGTGTTTGCTCATTGGCTGAGACGGGACTTCTAATCCTGCCGGCGGAGGTATCACGGCCAACAGAAATCCGTTGACCAACTTGTAGAGAGTGCTCAGTGGATGTTCGGAGGAGTATGCCCATGAGGAGTATACCCATATGCCAGGAATATGCCCAAGAGGAGTATGTCCATGTGCCCAGAAGGATGCCCATATGCCTGAAGTATGTCCATATACCCAGGAGTAGTATGGCATGCCCATGTGCCCAGGAGGAGTTTGCCCATATACCCAGGAGAAGTACGGTATGCCCTTATGACCAGGAGGAGTCTGGTATGCCCATGTGCCCAGGTGTATGCCCATATGCCAGGAGGCGGATGATCCGAGGTGCGCGAGTTTCCAGCAACCTGGAGAGAGGCAATGTCCCAGAGTGAGTAGGCAGGAGGCTTAGAATAGCATTATGTCCCCTGCTGGTGCAGTGTAGCACGATCAGACACCGGCACGCTATGAACGCTGTCATTTCCCGGTCCTCCTGGCCTGCGTGGCCGCGCCACCAGCAACACCCTGGATTGGGCACTCTCTACAAGTTGGTCATGACTCAGCCTGCAGTTTCACCGATCCATGGCACCGAGAAGCAGATGGCGGACTGCTGCTGGGCGCTGGCTGGGGAGGCGATAAAGGTCTGCATTTGTAGTGTTTAGTGTATGCATCAATTAGTGTATGCAGGGATTAGTGTAGACAATGGGAGCAGCAGGGGATAGTGTAGTTTAAATAGAAACAGCAAAGGGGAGAAGCTCCATAAGACCCCTGTAAATGGACGTACCAGGTTAAGGGCCGGTTCACACGGGCGGCAGGCGGCGTTGGGGTGGCCAGGAAGTCGCGTCGTCCTGTGACGTCCCGTTCGGTGGCGGCGATACAGAGATCGTCGCGATCGGCGTTTCTCGTCCCCGCAGGGGGACATGAAGCCGCGCCGGCTAGCCGTCCCTGGACGTTGCATGCGGCTTCTAGGGACGGCCGAAACGATGCGTTAAATCGGGATCAGAACGCCGCGTTTTTGCAATCGACGGTAACCGCGCAATGCTAAACGCTCCTATTCACTTGAATGGGAGAGTTTAGCCGATGGGCCCCGAACGCTTGACGGTAGACGCCGCCAAGCGTCCGTGTGAACCGGGCCTTAGTATCTTTTTTCCCCTGATTTTTGTCCTCTAAAACTAGGTGCGTCTTATGGTCCAGAGCGTCTTATGGTCCGAAAAATACGGTAACTTGAACTAAAAACCAGATAAGAAGATAAGGGGGTGAAATAAAGAAAAAAAAAAAAACAACAAAAATGAACTTAGAAAAAAATAAAATAAAAAAATCTTGCACTACACTCAACTAATCAATCACCTAATTCTCTCACTATGTCAAACACTAATCCTGCGGCCTGGCTGGCTCTCTCTAACCCTCTCCACACAGCAACTACTAGTACACTACACTACAATCTATCACTAACAATCTACTGTCACTCTCTCACAAATACACCCAGCTACTACTACTACTAATAGCTCACACTCAGTCTAATTCTCTCTCACAGTCTTTAAAAAGACTTTTTTTATATACAGTCTTTAAAAAGACTATGGTTTTATGTTGAAACAACTAATATGGGTCTGGCTCTCCTCTCTCCAAAACACCGGACTGAAACCCACAAGCTTCGTGACTGTCAGACCTCTCTTATATACAAAATGGGTGGGATAGCTGATGATAGGTAGCTAGGAGCTGGTTGCTAACGTAGGATTGGTTGGTTTTTGTTAAGACTCTAATTGGTGCAGAAATTCCGTTTTTAATGCAGAAATCAGCATGTTTTAAGCTTCTGTGATGGGTCTATCCCTTCCGATCCTTCTGATTGGCTTAAAAATTCTGCTTAACAGTAAATGCATCTTTTACGCGCTTCTGATTGAATTCAGACGGAATTCCACATAGAAATTCCGCTAATTTCCGATTACCACTATAGATGTTGTCAATTTCCGACCGGAATCGCAGAAATCTCCATTCCGCAGAATCTGACGAGCAACCCTACCCCTCCTTTGATACTGTTTAACCCAGTGAGAGAGCCACTTTAGGAGGTCCACAGAAAATGTGGTTATTGAGATGCAGATAATGCAGATACTTTAACCACTTCACCCCAAAGTGGTTTTTACCCTAACGGACAAGAGCAATTTTCAGCTTTCCGTGCTCATCCCTTTCATTTGCCAATAGCTTAATCACTACTAATCACAATGAAATGATCTATATCTTGTCTTTTTCACCACCAATTGGGCTTTTTTTGGGGTTGATATTTGTTTTCAGTAATTACTTTATTTTTTATGCATTTTAAAGGGGAAAACAAGGAAAAAATGAAAAAATACACTATTTCATCCCCTATAGTTTTAATATAAACACTGCTACTGTGCATAAAAGCCACATATTTTATCTGCCTATTTTTTCTGGTTATTACAAGATTTTAATTATGTCCCCAGTACAAAGTATGGTGACAATATAGTATTTAGAAATAAGGGTGTATTTTTTATTTGGTGGTTTTTTGTTTGTTTGTTGTTTCTTTTTTCACTATTTTCACATGCGCAGGAGCACGCACATGCACGCGCCCAGCGGCAGCAGCACTGTCTGACTTATAAAAATGTCCTGGGGCCATTAAAGGGGAACTTCAGTCTAAATATAATTTTTACCCACCCGGTTTTAAAAGAACAGGCAAATGTTTGATTCATGGAGGCTGCCATCTTTGTCATGGGGGCAGCCATCTTTTTGGTTGAAAGGAGGTGACAGGGAGCAGGAGACACAGATCCAACTGTCCTGATAACCCCTCCCAGCTGCATGCGCTAGGCTTCAAATGTCAAATTCAAAATGTAAAAAAAAAAAAAAAAAAAATTGCAACAAAACAGCAGAACAAGAACATCAGAAATCCCATCATGCTTTGCACAGCATCAGGGGAAAAATGCCCAGGCAGTTTTCTTCTGTGCAGCTAAAAATGAGGCTTGTATAAGAGAAACAGTTCTGATGCTGTGAAACTGTTAAAGAAACACCAAGCCTTTCCAGTGCTGCTGAGTAGATTTTTAGTATGGACGTTCACTTTAAGAGGCTCTAGCAGGACGTTTTTATAAGTCAGCCTGTCATTAGAGATGGCCCGAATGGTTCGCCGGCGAACTTACAGGGTTTGCGATCGCGGAGACCCGTAAACTTTTCCAGAAGTTCAATTCGCCCCCATAGTACATCATTAGGGTCAACTTTGACCCTCTACATCACAGTCAGCTGGCACATTATAGCCAATCAGGCTACACTCCATCCTGGAGGCCCTCCACCCCCCCTTATAAAATGCAGGCAGCATCAGGCATTGGACTCACTCGTGAGCCTGCAATAATTAGAGAAGGGAGAGCTGCTGCAGACTCTCATAGAAAAAGCTTAGTTAGTTAGGCTCTTGTAGGCTTGTTAGCTTGCTCCTTGCTGATTCATATTGCTAAAAAAAAAAGCACCCCTCAACAGCTCTTTTGAGAGCTAATCTTGTTCTTGTGATCAGTTTTTTTTTTTGTGTGTGTGGCCCACTTGCATTATACTTATACACAGCCCTGTCAGTCAGTCGTAGCTGGCCTTTGGCCCCTTAATTCCTACTGTGCCACTGCCAGGCCCAGCACATTCAGTGACTACCTGTGTGCGTGACAGGCAGCTGCACATTTGTAATCCCGATCACTGCACCTGTTCACGGTTTAGTCCACCTACCTACCTACCTACGTGAGCGCACGCATTAATACCACCAGTCACTGTACCTGTTCACGGTACGGGTGTGTGACAGGTGCACATTTGTAATACCCAGCAGCACTGCATATACCTACCTGTTCAGTGCACCCATCCACCTACATGAGCGCACGCAGTGTGCTATTTAATACCACCAGTCACTGTACCTGTTCACGGTACGTGTGTGTGACAGGCGCAAATTTGTAATACCCATCACTGCATATACCTACCTGTTCAGTGCACCCACCTACATGAGCGCATGCAGTGTGCCATTTAATACCACCAGTCACTGCATACCTGTTCACTGCACCTGTGTGACCATACATTGTATTAGCCAAGTCAGTGCATACCTTTCACTTCATTCCCCCAATATGGACAAAACAAGAGGCAGAGCCAGAGGCAAGCCACCTGGCAGGTCTGTTCGAGGTCGCGCTGTCGTGATTTCATGCGGCCCTCGGCCAAAGTACAGTGTTCAGAAGAAGGCACGTGCCATCAACCCCCAATATTGTCAGGATGCAGTTGACTATTTAACGCAGAACACCTCATCTTCCTCAGCTTCCGCACGGAAGTGTGACATATCTTCCTCCTCCTGCTCCGATTCTGGCACCCTATTTAACACTCCATCGGCAGCCATCACCAAAGTGCCATCAGCCCAGGGCTTAGCGGTGTGGACATTTTTTCTGTGTGTCTGCCTCAGATGAGAGCAATGCCATCTGTACTCTATGCCACCTAAAACTGAGCTGTGGAAAGACCAAGACCCACATAGGGACAACTACCTTACGAAGGCACATGATTACAAAGCACAAACTGCAATGGAATGACCACCTGAGGAAAAGCAGCACACAAAAGCAAAGCCACACACCGCAGTTCCAGGCCGCAATTATTTCTCAAAAATTCGATACCTAAACTGTAAGGGAAGTGGTGTCCATCTGACCATGGATGCCTGGCCTGCAAAGCACGCTCAGGCCTGCCTGAAGACTAAATCGGTCCCCACATACAGTATCTCTGCCTGCACGCCGTGTGACTGGCTGCCCCAAGACTAAGTCGGTCCCCACACAGCATCTCTGCCTGCAGGCCGCTTGACTGCCTTCTCCACCACCACCAACAGGGTCCAGGACTCCAAGCGGACTCCTGAATTTTTAAGGCCGCTATAATAATTTTTCTGGTGCGTGTACATTCCTGCCTAATTTTTCTGGCTGCACTGCAGCTGCAACAACAAAACACAAGGCATGGACATGTGCCAATTCCCCTTCGTGATCGTTACTTTGCCGCAGTGAGGGGGCTTGCGTATCACAATGAAGCAATGACCGACGGCTATATGAATGTCGGGGGGGAGGGGGGGGGGGCGGCACACCCGAGATAATAAGGTCGTTGCTTCATTGTGGACAGACCAAATTCAATCAGCTGGACAGTCGCTGTTGTTCTATCATTGAGCTACCACAGCCCGGCGACATTTATGGGCTTGAAAACCGCCACGGCCTGCACTCTCGCCATGGTGCGCACCAGTCCAGCACTACACAAATAGCCGTTTGCGGTGCGTTACACAGTGAGTTTGGTGTGTCAGTGTGAAGCAGTACTCTAATTAAAAATATTAAATAGCTCAAATGTGGGAAGAGTTGGTGCACATGGGGAGAAAAATATTACTATAAACTTATCCATGAATTCATAATCACAATTTTCATGCAACCTGCCAACGAAATATATATACTAGCAGAAAAAAGAGAGTTGGCTCTTGGGTGCATGAAAAGATTAAAAAGACTTTAATTTAATTAGAAAAACATCTGTAGAAAATACAAAACATCATAATAACATAATAGAAATATATAAGAACAGGTAGCTCAAATAACCACGACAATTGCTTTCAGGAACTTAATGAGGCTGCAGTCCTCAAAAAAACAATCAAAAGGGGCCCAGAAAAAGCACCAGAAGATTATCTGCAACAGCATAGATTCTAATGGCCAGCAACAGCAGTTAGTAGGGCGAAGCAAGCGTGCATGCAGTCCCAATGTCCCTCAATCGCAGGGGTAAATATCACTTCGTTGTATCAGCAGTTAGTAGGGCAAAGCTAGCATGCATGCAGTCCTAGTGTCCCTCAATCGCAGGGGTAAATATCACTTCGTTGTATCAGCAGTTAGTAGGGCAAAGCTAGCATGCATGCAGTCCTAGTGTCCCTCAATCGCAGGGGTAAATATCACTTCGTTGTATCAGCAGTTAGTAGGGCGAAGCAAGCGTGCATGCAGTCCCAATGTCCCTCAATCGCAGGGGTAAATATCACTTCGTTGTATCAGCAGTTATTAGGGCAAAGCAAGCATGCATGCAGTCCTAGTGTCCCTCAATCGCAGGGGTAGATATCACTTCGTTGTATCAGCAGTTAGTAGGGCAAAGCTAGCATGCATGCAGTCCCAATGTCCCACAATCGCAGGGATAAATGCTGAAAGGTGCTTGACATGAGGCAAATAGCCAGATGAGACAACAGCAAATAGGATATAATGTTGGTTAAGCATCAGTGTCATTCAAGCAGCACGTGTCACGTATCACTTCATTGTGTCAGCAGTTAGTGCGGAAAGTATACTTGCCGCTGTCTGCCTTTGAAAAAGCCGCGAGAGGCGGCGAAACATGTCAGGCCTTTGACAGCACTTGGCTCTCCCCGACATTGCTCCAGGACCTATTGCAACTATCAGCAACAGGATGGTAACTATGGATTGGGCACTCGCTTGCATCTGAGCCGCTCAGCAGTGATCTATCTGTGTGCATTGGCTGCACGCTGCTTATACCTGCCTTTTGCTTTATATCAAGTGCTATCATCATGTGTCCCTGCGATTGAGGGACATTGTGGAGTGCATGCTGGCTTGCCTTTCCGCACTAACTGCTGACACAATGAAGTGATACGTGACACGTGCTGCTTGAATGACACTGATGCTTAACCAACATTATATCCTATTTGCTGTTGTCTCATCTGGCTATTTGCCTCATGTCAAGCACCTTTCAGCATTTATCCCTGCGATTGTGGGACATTGGGACTGCATGCATGCTAGCTTTGCCCTACTAACTGCTGATACAACGAAGTGATATTTACCCCTGCGATTGAGGGACATTGGGACTGCATGCACGCTTGCTTCGCCCTACTAACTGCTGTTGCTGGCCATTAGAATCCATGCTGTTGCAGATAATCTTCTGGTGCTTTTTCTGGGCCCCTTTTGATTGTTTTTTCGAGGACTGCAGCCTCATTAAGTTCCTGAAAGCAATTGTCGTGGTTATTTGAGCTACCTGTTCTTATATATTTCTATTATGTTATTATGATGTTTTGTATTTTCTACAGATGTTTTTCTAATTAAATTAAAGTCTTTTTAATCTTTTCATGCACCCAAGAGCCAACTCTCTTTTTTCTGCTAGTATACAGTACTCTAATTACACTCCCTGATTGATGTATACACATGCAAGATATTTTAAAGCACTTTAGGCCTCCAATTTAGCATGCAATGTGATTTCTGCCCTTAAAGGGAGTGTACAAGCAAAATTAAAAAAGGAGTTTCACTTACCTGGGGCTTCTACCAGCCCCATGCAGCCATCCTGTGCCCTCGTAGTCACTCACTGCTGCTCCAGTCCCCCGCTGGCAGCTTGCCGACCTCGGAGGTCGGCGGGACGCATTGCGTACATTTTTACGTATTCCCGCTAGTGCAGGAACATTAACACATACATTTTTACGCGTTACTGGTTTAATGCGTACATTTTTATGCATTGAACCAGTAATGCGTAAAAATGTATGTGTTAATGTTCCTGCACAAGCGGGAATGCGTAAAAATGTACGCAATGCGTCCCGCCGACCTCCGAGGTCGGCAAGCTGCCAACGGGGGACTGGAGCAGCAGTGAGTGACTACGAGGGCACAGGATGGCTGCATGGGGCTGGTAGAAGCCCCAGGTAAGTGAAACTCATTTTTTAATTTTGCTTGGACATTCCCTTTAAAACACTGCTTTGCATCAAATCCAGATTTTTACCCGGGACTTTTGGCATCTATCCCACTCATCCATGCAAAAACTCAGATGTTAGACCCCTTGAAACATCTTTTCCATCACTTTTGTGGCCAGCATAAATGTTTCTAGTTTTCAAAGTTTGCCTCCCCATTGAAGTCTATTGCGGTTCGCAAAAGTTCGCAAGTTTGCAAACGTTTTCGGAGGTTCGTGTACCTAAATTCGGAGATTCGGGCCATCTCTACTTGTCATTAAGTGGCTAATATTGGAATTTAGTAAAATCATTGAGAAACTAAGTAACTAAAACAGAACTTTTCCCCAATATAGAAGAATAGGGGATAGATGGAGAGCTCCTCTGAGCTAATGATAGGACTAAATACTCTGTAAAGGGCTGTGGAAGATGCGGCTGTGGCTAGTGGCTGGATAGTGTACTGGTTATAGGGCTCTGCTTCTGAGACAGGAGACCTGGGTTAAAACCTTGGCTCTTCCTGTTCCATAAGCCAGCACTTATTTAGTGAGGAAACCATGTTATTAATCATTTATAAAACTCACCGGTCAACAGTAAGATCAGGAGCAAAGTTAAGCTTGCCAGGCTGTTCAATCGACCTCCACATGAGTCCCATCATAAGAACTTCCAGCCAGCAGCTTTCCAATAAGCGAACTTGATCATATAGGCTCAGTTCCACAAAGCCTGTGAATAGTAGAGCATATTATGTGAAAATCTCACTGATAGAGTCTTAATAAAGTTATGTCAATGTGCAAGAATTATTTGCTAAATGAGTATTGGTGCTTGATCAATTGAGTGAATGTGCCACCACTATACCCAGTATAGGTGAGGGTAGCGCAATCAGCACTCCTAGTTGCATGAAAAAGTTTATTCTGTCCAAAATTGGCAATGTATTCAGGATTTCACAACACCCCTTAACAAACCGGTTATTCATCATCCAAATCAATTGTACAGACTACTAAGGAGGGACATGATAGACTGCAGGTGGCTGGAAGAAGCCCTAGGTAAGTAGATCTGATCTTTCAACCCACTTCAGTACTGCTTTCAATTTTAATATAAAAAAGAGCCTCCCCTTCCCCCCCAGGATTCCTTTATTGTTATTATGGTTACCTGTATTGTGTGGTCTGTCACCCACTATTATCAGGGCGGGTGCTAGCTACAGTGGAGCCTTGAGGAAAAAGTAACAGGGGGGGGGGGGGGGCCTGACACCCCCCAACAAATCACCCCCAAGGTCCCTGAGCCAGCTGCCAAGCCCAATCCAAGCCCACCTTCCACCCCCCTACAATATCATTAGGTGTCCAACATATGTTCCTTAAAGTGAACCTCCGGACTAAAAATCTACTCAGCTGAACTGAAAAGGGTTGGTGTTTCTTTAACAGTTTCACAGCATCAGAACTTTGTTTTTCTTACCAAAGCATCATTTTAACTGCATTTTTAGCTAAGCTCCACCCATCAAAGAAAACTGCCGTGCGTTTTTTTCCCTGATGCTGTGCAAAGCATGATGGGATTTCCTATGCTGTTATTCACGTTGCCTAGCAACTGGGAGGGGTGATCAGCACACAGGACAGTTGGTACTGTGTTTCATGCTCCTTGTCACCTCCTTTCAACCAAAAAGATGGCTGCCCTTATGAAATCACAAATCTTTGCCTGTTCTTTTAAAACAGGGTGGGTAAGATTATATTACCTATCTATTTTAATTAACATAACTAATGTAACTTAATGACAGTATGTTTGTTTAGGCTGGAGTTCCTCTTTAAGAAAAGCATTTTTGGGGTTCCCATTATTCACCTCCCTTTTTTTTCCAATACAGAGAAAACGCACAGCATCCCCGATCTCAAGAGTCACCATAGCTGGAGGGGAGGAGGGGCACCTGGGGGGGGGGGCCTCCACAGGCTCTGAGGCCCTGCGGCAATTGCCCCCTTTGCCTCTTTGGAAGCGCCTGCCCTGCCTATTCGCATTTGTCTGTAACCATATTTATTGTAAAGCGCTGTGTAATATGTTGGCTCTATGTAAAGCCCAGGGCCGGTTCGCCCATGAGACGTGGTGAGGCGAGTTCCTCCAATCTGCGCTCCCCCTCTATCTTTTAAGTGCAGCAGCAGTGTATTAACACCAGGCGAGGATGGACTCACCTCTTCTGCGTTCCACTCCTCACTTCCTGCAATGCCACCCACTGTACTGTAAGTGGACACATTGCAGGAAGTGACGAGAGTGGAACACATGCTGGAACTTGGGAGAGGTGAGTCATCCCCGCCCGCTGCCTGGTATTAATACGCTGCTGCTGCACTTAAAAGCTAGAGGGGGAGCGCAGATCGGGTCCGACCCCGCTCCCCGCTACTGCGCCCAATACCCTCTTCCTGCCTGCTACCCTCTCCAGCTCGGCGGCCCCCCACACCAACGGCTGGGGGGGGGGGGGGGGAACAGAGGCTTCTCACAAGTTTGCCTCAGGCGGCACAAAGTCTAGAACTGGCTCTGGTAAAGCCAGATAATACTGTAATGTGTTAAATCACACAAACTTTGGGGGATGGACTTTTCAGGCAGAGGGAAACTATTGTACCTCCATAATTTGTAGCAATTTACCTCCAAAAACATTGAAGAAAATACAGCACGCACTCCTAGGGCATACCTGGGATTTTTTTGGCCCATGCGATCATGTGGACCAGTTCTTTATCAGCCAGTTTGGTCAGGGACATCATCATGGACGCTTCGGTGAAAGGCTTACAAGGACGGTTCATTAATAGCACATTGGGAGGTTCAGCCTCAATTAATGATAAGACAAACTGTTCAGGGCTGATGGCAATGGGCAGGATTTCTTTCACACGGCCGACGGTCTCAATGATCTTCTTGTTTTTCCCAAGACAATGCATCTGGTCCTCCGAATGGCGCCGATGACGCACAACGCGGTAACCGCATCGCTCTCGCCTTGTTCCTAAATATAAAATAGTCATAATATTAGGAAATCCGAATCCATTTAATATTTGATATGACATCACTTACATTTAGTGCACTCGTTAAACCTGGTTTACCTGGCAAACCTGGGTAAAATGTTTTAGCAGTCACTTCTGATCAATGCTGTAACTTGTATTTGAGACCCATTTTGAAACACAAGCTTGCCACTCTCAGGGCTGAGCAGGGGTGTCAAACACGATAAGTGGTTAAGGTTTCGGCTCTTTATGTTATGGAGTGTGAAATGGTATAGCTACACCCCACAGGACTTCAGTTCCTGCACAGGGGTGTAGATATGAGTCTTCACATTCTAATATGCGACGTTCACCCGCATCAGTCGGAGAAGGGTAGTAGACTGCAGATCGGTGAATGGGACACAGTTCCCATTCACTGATCAAAGTGCCTGTGATAAATGAACACCACCATCAATGAGAAGCTGTGGTCATTGATAAAACGAAAGTGAAAGCACACACACTTTATTTCCTGTGTACTGGGGGAAGGGGGCATCTAGTGGCCAAATAGTAAATTTACACCCTACATACATCATTAAAAAAAACAAAAAAAAAAACATTCTCAGTTAAGGTTAACCCCATACTTCCCCCACTCTCCCAAAGTTACCCCTCAAAAAAAAGTTAAATAAGAAACACTGAGAGCCCAATATAGTGTAGTATGTATTGGAAACCGTGGATAAATGTAAGTGTGAGATGAATATACTCACAAACATGGGTTACGTCTTAGGCAACCACTGTAGATGCAGGTGAGGAGATTAGACCTGTCCTCACTCAGGATTAAGATGTCGCTCTCTGTAGATCAGAAAAGTAGGGGTAGGTCACCCCTCCACCAGGGGTGGACACAGTATTATCGTAAGAGAACAGAGGCGCCAGCAGGATAAAAGGTAATACAAATTTTAAAATTTGCTGGGAGGCAGTGGTGGACTTGCCTCCGGAAAGCAGACTCAAAATACTGTCTGAATTAAACAAATACATTTATTATTGGTAGCCCGCTTCATCAGGCAATAAGATAGGGGACAAACAGTAGCTCATCAGTAGCACGAATAGTGCCTTTTATCCTGCTGGCGCCTCTGTTCTCTTACGATAACCTCTAAAAAAAAGTGTAATTTAAAAAAAAACAAAAAAAAAAAACATAGTTACACCTTAGAAACAACTTTTGTTTCATATGTATAACACAAGGGTATATTGCTGTTATTTTTCATAATAATGGCTTGTAATTGGTGACTGACGCAAAACGGAAAAAATGCACCTCTATTTCCAAATGAAATATTGTCACCATACATTGTACTAGGAAAATATTTGAAACATTGTAATAATGAGGACAAATGGGAAAATAAAATGTTGTGCATCACCCCTTATCCTAAATGCACTCTTTTTTTAATAGAATGAGGAAAGTACTGTATTCTGCAGTGTTTTTAGTAGTGGCTATTGGGATTCTCCAAAACAATTGGGTATCTCTGTAACACAAGCTCACAGGGTGAATAAATAGCCCAAAGAAAAATTGAAAACTTAAAGCGAGATTGTCAGCCATAAAGTCAAATTACATTTACCCACTGCTCTGTGTTTATTAAACAGCCTGAAACATGACCCTGCATTGCAAGCACTCCAATCTAATCAAATATTTATGCTGTAATAAATCTCATCTCAGTCAGCCTGGCTCTATTTGGTACATTGCCTATGAGAAGGAAGATTGTCATCACCCCTCCCACATGCCTGCTCCTCACTGATTGGCTGAGGACGGTTCAGTGAGCTTCTGAAATACGATCTATGCTGTGCTCTCATGTGTTTACAAAGCAAGCTAGCTATGACAGTGCAGTTTCCAGAAGAGCAAAAACAAAAAGAGTAAGGGAGGAAATTACATCAGAATTGGCTTCAGTCAGAGGGAGTAAAAATGGAAAATGCCAGGAACAGTTTACTCTTAATTTACTATATAAAATCCACTGAAATCAAAAACATGGTCAGTACAATACATATGTTATGTAAGTAGAACAAGTAATCATCTACTTATATATATATGTGTTTTTTTTCCTGGGATAGTATAGCTGTCCCTGCTGCTTTAATGCAGTCAGGAATTGTGCTCTGCTTTGGCTGACTGTTGGCCAACAGGATGGTCGCTGAATGTAACGAAGGCAAAACATGTGAAATGAAATTAGTTCTCACCACATTTCATCATCCCTACTTCAAAGCACTTGCGCAGCCTGCATGCTTGGCAGCTCTTCCGCCGGTTTTTATCTATAGTGCACTGGTTGGTGGCGGGACAGATGTAGTCGTTGTGTCCTACAACATAAACACAACAATACAGACAGGGTTATTATTAGCTGGGACTCTGACGCTTCCCATTTATGCAACTCATGTAATATGCCAAAATAATGGCCCTTTTCCACTAGGAAACACAATTGCAATTACACTACGATACAATAGAGTTTCCTGCCATTTCCACTACAGCGATTTGGCCGGGATTGCACCGCAATCTGTCAGGTGAACAGGGCGATTGCAATTTCCAATGGGAAAATAAAAATACTTGGTGGGAAAATAGTTTGAATTGCCATCTGTCATGTATTCACCTGCGCAATTGCACAAAATTGAGCACAATTTGGTGTATCCCTCTAAGTCTTAGCCTGTTTTTGTGTTTTTTTTGTGTTTTTTATAAAGAGTATTTCTTTCAGCTCGGGCCTCTGCTCTGGAGGAAGCGATTGTTTATTCTCCCCACTATAGAAAGCACCATAAAAAAAACATTAACGGGTCTGATTTCTCCACCTAATGACTGCCCTCACATTCTTTGGGTCTACCTCAAATTATATTGATGAGGAGAGTCCAAGGGGCCAGAAACCAGATCACCAGTCATACATTTCTGGCTGTACAAAGCTACATTCCTCCATGAACTCTGACAGAGGTCCGATCCCCCTCCCCACTGCAGTGCCCAATGCCTCCGTCCTGCCTGCTATCCCCTCCAGCTCGGCGCCCTCCCCCACCCACGGCCAGGTGGGCGCCGCCACCCGCCTCACGAGCAGCCCGGGGCGGATTTGCAGTATTAATTTTATGCATTTTATTATAAAATAAACAATTAACACTAATTTGTGTAAGTTCCTGTTTTGGACAGCTTAGAAAAGCATGCCGCTTCTCTGAAGAGAACGTTACCATAGCGTTTATGGATATTGCTATATTTTGCTAGCTCTAGTAAGGTTGTTGAATTAACCCTTATCCCCTACAGGACTAGCTACACTCACCTAAAGGATTATTAGGAACACCTGTTCAATTTCTCATTAATGCTATTATCTAATCAACCAATCACATGGCAGTTGCTGCAATGCATTTAGGGGTGTGGTCCTGGTCAAGACAATCTCCTGAACTCAAAACTGAATGTCAGAATGGGAAAGAAAGGGGAGTACGAGAGGAATCGCCGCCAGGAGACTTGGGCGCAGGATACAGCCGGTATGGCTTATCCTGCTCCTTCACAAGTTCCTGGCGACGTTAAATACTATTCCCCCTCCAGACCGCCAGAGAAGGTGGAGAATGAAATAATTCGGCTTCCAGCAATTGCTGGAGGCTGAATTATAGTGTTTTAGAAGTAACTTTAGCTCCGTCTTCTGACAGCGCTGAAGTTACACACTGTGCGCTGGATCTTCCTATACAGCCCAGCCTCTATTGCTATCCCAAACCCCCCTAAGGTCCCCCTGCACTCTGCAATCCCTCCATAAATCACAGCCACGCTGCTGACAAACAGCTTGTCAGAGCTGGCTGTGTTTATCTCTATAGTGTCAGTCTGCTGCTCTCCCTGCCTCCTGCAGAACTCCAGTCGCCGCCTGGATCCCTTCCCCGCCTGCTGATTGGAGAGAAGGGATTAGGGCAGGGACCGGAGCTATGCAGGAGCCGGGGGAGCAGCTGAGACTGACACTACAGATGTAAACACAGCCTCACAGCATGGCTGTGATTTATGAGGGATTGCAGAGTGCAGGGGGAACTTAGGGGGGTTTGGGATAGCAACAGAGGCTGGGCTGTATAGGCAGATCCACCCTCTGTATACAGATAACATTCTTTAAACACAACTCGGGTTCTCTTTAAGCAATTTTGAGCGTGGCGTGTTTGTTGGTGCCAGATGGGCAGGTCTGAGTATTTCACAATCTGCTCAGTTACTGGGATTTTCATGCACAACCATTTCTAGGGTTTACAAAGAACGGTGTGAAAATGGAAAAACATCCAGTATGCGGCAGTCCTGTTGGTGAAAATGCCTTGTTGATGCTAGAGGTCAGTAGAATGGGCTGACTGATTCAAGCTGATAGAAGAGCAACATTGACTGAAAAAAACACTCGTTACAACCAAGGTATGCAGCAAAGCATTTGTGAAGTCACAACACATACAACCTTGAGGCGGATGGGCTTCAACAGCAGAAGACCCCACCGGGTACCACTCACCCCCACTACAATAGGAAAAAGAGGCTACAATTTGACCAAGCTCACCAAAATTGGACAGTTGAAGACTGGAAAAATGTTGCCTGGTCTGATGAGTCTCGATAGAGTCAGAATTTGGCGTAAACAGAATGAGAACATGGATCCATCATGCATTGTTACCACTGTGCAGGCTGGTGGTGGTGGTGTAATGGTGTGGGGGATGTTTTCTTGGCACACTTTAGGCCCCTTAGTGCCAATTGGGCATCGTTTAAGTGCCACAGGCTACCTGAGCATTGTTTATGACCATGTCCATCCCTTCATGACCACCCTGTACCCATCCTCTGATGGCTACTTCCAGCAGGATAATGCACCATGTCACAAAGCTCAAATCATTTCAAATTGGTTTCTTGAACATGACAATGAGTTCACTGTACTAAAATGCACAGTCACCAGATCTCAACCCAATAGAGCATCTTTGGGATGTGATGGAACGGGAGCTTTGTGCCCTGGATGTGCTTCCCACAAATCCCCATCAACTGCAAGATGCTATCCTATCAATATGGGCCATCATTTCTAAAGAATGCTTTCAGCACCTTGTTGAATCAATGTCACGTAGAATTAAGGCAGTTCTGAAGGCAAAAGGGGGTCAAACACCGTATTGGTATGATGTTCCTAATAATCCTTTAGGTGAGGGTAGATTTAGATTTGCATATTCGCACGCTAATGCGAATTGGTGGCAGCAACCCAATCTCTATATGAGATCTCAGATTGTATTGATTGTACATACAATCGAAATTGTATAGTGTGTGGACTCATCAACCAATGCAAAAGGTTACTTTGCCTGCAGCGCCTGAATCCCTTCAGGATTCGAGGCTGAACGGTAAACTGCGGCAAATATTGGAATTGGAGGGCGATATATTATCTTGCGGGAAAATTTGCATAGCAGCGTGATCGCTATGCGATTTTCAAATGCACTAAAAATTGTGGAGGCCGGTGACTGCAATTCAGGGAAAAACAAAAGATCAGGTTAGGGCTTAAAGGACAACCTGCATTCACAGCAATGATACTCAATCCATTCAGGTATTGTTTGTGCAACATTTTAATATCTCTTCATCAAGGCAACTAAACTACACTGCTCAAAATAATAAAGGGAACACAAAAATAAGACATCCTAGATCTAATTGAATGAAACATTCTTTTTAAATACTTCATTCTTTACATAGTCGAATGTGCCGACAACAAAACCACACAAAAAATATCAAAGGAAATCAAATTTATCAACCCATGGAAGTATGGATTTGGAGTCACACTGAAAATTAAAGTGGAAGAAAACACCATTGTGTTACATATACGTTCAATTTTGATGTAATGTCCTTAAAACAAGACAAAATGAGGCTCAGTAGTGTGTGTGGCCTCCATGTGAATGTATGACCTCCCTACAATGCCTGAGCGTGCTCCTGACGATGTTGCGCATGGTCTCCTGATGGATCTCCTCCCAGCCCTGGACTAAAGCATCTACCAACTCCTGGACAGTTTGTGGTGCAATGTGGTGTTGGTGGATGGAGAGAGACAGGATGTCCCAGATGCGCTCAATTGGATTCAGGTCTGGGGAACAGGTGGGCCAGTCCAGAGCTGGGACAAGGTCCTCCAGCACCCAAGGCTGAAACTCCAAAGTGCGCCCCCTATCCCTCCCACCCCAGCTGTCACACACTGATTGCTATTAGACTAAGAGGCGCCCCAGGGCCCGCAACACCTTAATCTCTAGTTATTTGGCTTGCAGTCACTGCCATGTACCCCCTTTTCATATTTCTCTCTGTTTCAAACACAATAGGGGAATGATAGCTGAGTGAGTTGTGCACCCCTTCCTGCACTGTGCCCTGAGGCTGGAGCCTCTCTCGCCTCTGCCTCAGCACTGGGCCAGTCCATTGGTCCATAGCATCAATGCATTCGTTTTGTAGGAACTGCTGACACACTCCAGCCACATGAGGTCTAGCATTGTCTAGCATTAGGAGGAACCCAGGGCCAACTGCACCAGGATATGGTCTCACAAGAAGTCAGAAGATCACATCTCAGTACCTAATGGCAGTCAGGCTAAAGCTGGAGAGCACATGGAGGGCTTTGTGCCCCCCCAAGGAAATAACACCCCACACCATTACTGACCCACTGCCATACCGGTCATGCTGGAGGATGTTGCAGGCAGCAGAACATTCTCCACAGCATCTCCAGACTCCGTCACGTCTGTCACATGTGCTCAATGTGAACCTGCTTTCATCTGTGAAGAGCACAGGACACCAGTGGCAAATTTGCCAGTCTTGGTGTTCTGTGGCAAACTCCAAACATCCTGCGCGGTGTAGGGCTGTAAGCACAACCCCCACCTGTGGAAGACGGGCCCTCATACCGTCTGTTTCCGACCGTTTGAGCAGACACATGCATATTTGTGGCCTGGCTCTGGCAGTGCTCTTCCTGTTCCTCCTTGTACAAAGGTGGAGGTAGTCATCCTGCTGCTGGGTTGTTGCCCTCCTATAATCTCCTCCACATCTTCTCCTGATGTACTGGCCTGTCTCCAGGTAGTGCCTCCTTGCTCGGGTCACTAAGCTGACAGACAAAGCAAACCTTCTTATTTAATTTATGAAGTGGCAACATATTATGCAGCGCTGCCTTCTTGTCACAGCTTGCATTGGTGTACCATCCTGGATGAACTGCACTACCTGAGCCACTTGTGTGGGTTGTAGACCCAGTCTTATGCTACCACTAGTGTGAAAGCACAGCCAGCATTCAAAAGTGACCAAAACAGCCAGGAAGCATAGAAACTGAGAAGTGGTCTGTGGTCACCACCTGCAGAACCATTCCATTATTGGGGATGTCTTGCTATTTGCTTATAATTTCCACCTGTTGTCTATTCCATTTGCACAACAGCATGTGCATGTGGACAGTTTGATTTCACAGAAGTGTGATTGACTTGGAGTTACATTGTGTTGTTTAAGTGTTCCCTTTACTTTTTTGAGCAGTGTTTAATAGTCACCCAACCAATAAACACAGGTAGAAATTGAATTTTCTTTTTTCCCCCCTGAGACTGGTGTTGAACTCATTACCTCATGCTTCACAGGCAGAGGCAGTACCTCTACCACCTCCACTGACTTTTTTTTCTCATATTTCAGAAACTATTCCTAGCGGGGTCATATGGATGGACATTTATTAGTGTGGGATCTCAACTCCCTTTCCTGTATTTCTTCTCATGTCTTCTCTTCAATCTTTTATGGTTGTAAGTGGACAATCTCCTGTAATTACATTGTTTTGATGGGCTGCGGATATAGGGATGGAATTTGTTTGTCCTCTAAGCTTGACACCCTGTCTAATCTTATAACCCAGAACCAACTTCCACTTAGAGGTTTTCGGGGGTCCTGATCAAGGCCGGATTCACCATAAGGCACTGCGGGCACGTGCCTACAGGCGTCTGAAGGTGGGAAGGCGGCTCACTCACCTCCCTAAGTGCCTCCTCCCCTCCTGTCCCTATGCAGAGTCCCAAGCAGAGTGTTAATGAGAGGTTACTCACCCGGGTCTCTGTATTTGAATGACCAGATCTCCCTCCAGCCAGGGGCACCTCTAGCTACTTCATACCAAGGATAGCTGTGGCTACCTAATAGTAAGGGGCACCTGTAGCTACCTACACCAGACAGGGGAAGTAAAAGAGCTGGGACAGCCAACACATTTGTGGTGCGGTTCAGCAGGGGTTTGTGGGTTAGTGGAGGGTGAAGTCTAGGGTGCCAGGACATCTGTGCCTAGAGGCTCCTGTCATGTAAATACAGGCCTGGTCCTGATGTTTTAAGTTCTCAGTAGTTAAGCTTTTTGTTTATACAGCAGAATCCCATTATAGTAAACTCCAAGAGACCAGGAAAAGTAGTTTACTATATCAGAATTGGTCATAAGTTGTATACACTGAGCACAACAGAGGTAGTCCAGGCACTGTCCCTTTAAAGCTTTATTTCATATTGCCGCATCCTCAAGTACAGAAGACAACTTCATATTAACAGGAGAAGCATAATACGTCTGACCTGCATTCCTGGTGGTGTGGGGTGGATAAGGGAGATGGTGGCCAGGGGAAGTAGGACGGCACCATCTTACTTACGTGCCGTCCTACTTCCCCTGGCCACCATCTCCCTTATCCACCCCACGTCACCAGGAATGCAGGTCAGACGTATTATGCTTCTCCTGTTTATATGAAGTTGTCTTCTGTACTTGATGATGCGGCAATATGAAATAAAGCTTTAAAGGGACAGTGCCTGGACTACCTCTGTTGTGCTCAGCAATTTCATGTGTGTTTCTGCAATTTGACCAGTTGCATGTCCCGGAGCTGAAGAACAGCCATTCTCATATATGTGACTTTGGGTGGAGCTGTACACGTAACTGTTTGCTATTTTTTGTGTGGGCTGGGCCCTCCTCCGTCCACCGGGTGCCGAGTAAATTTTTTTTCAAGTGTACTATAAGTTGTATACAGACATATTTGCTGGTACCTAAGGACTCAGTTTACTATCTCCAGAGGTTTACTATATGAGAGCTTACTATAACGAAATTCTACTGTACACTGGTTTATACACACTGAATCTGGCTGCACTTCTTTCTAAAGCCTACTGCACACATCCAATTTTGATTGGCCAATCACTGACCAACAATACCACCTGTGCGTAGTATTGAGGCCAACAGATTTTGAATACTGTGGAGATTGTCAGGGCCGGATTTGTACTCTTTACCACCCAAGGCCAATGTTACCAGCCGCCCCCCAGCAGTATAGGTAGCCAGATGACCCCCTCCCCCTAGTATAGGTAGCCAGATGACCCCTCCCCTCTTTCTCTCTAGTATAGGTAGCCTGATGACCCCTTCCCCCTTCTGTATAGGTAGCCAGATTACTCCCTTAATCCCTCGCTTTCTCACTCTCCCCCCCCCCCTTTCAGTACAGCTCATCTCCACACTGCAGCAACCATCAGTGTCCCTCACTTCTCTGCTCCTCTCCAGTGCAGAAGCTTCCTCTTCCTCTCCAATGCTGCCCAAGTCCGTAGCCGCCCGCCACAACGCCAACGTGCACAGAGAGCAAGGTGGCTGCTGCACAGGTGGCTGGCAGCAGAAAGATCAGGTGCTCACCTGATCTCCCTGCGCAAGCTTGCACATGTTGCACCAGTTTAGTCTGCTGCTTTGGTGCCCTTGCTCCTGTGGTGCCCTAGGCCATGGCCTAGGTGGCCTAGCCCTAAATTTGGCCCTGAAGGTTGTGTAGGTAAATCATCATACTACATGGAGGTGGTATAATTGGCCAATAAAATTGTGCATATTGGAGGTGACATGCCAATAACAGAAGTTCACTACATAATTCATCAGGGCCCTATACCTACGGACAGGGGTGTAAAAAAAGACCCTGCGAGGGATGCAGCCCCGGGGGGGGGGGGGGGGGGGGCCCAGAAGCTAAAGGGGGCCCCATGGGGGGAGAAGTTTCTTTTCCCTGTTCTGAGAGACTGACAACGAAGGGCATGGAAAGAAAAAAAATGATGCTCTCTGCACAATTGTTTAAATGACTGCATCTGCTCAGTCACTGATAAGGAATCATACAAAATTTTGCAGACAAAGATTTGTTGACAGTCCCTATTCAACAACAACAACAACAACAACAAATAACATTTGTAAAGCGCTTTTCTCCCGTGGGACTCAAAGCGCATAAGCATGGCTCAGACCATCGTGGTACAGAGGAAGAAATTTTATAAATCTGGAAATGCCAGGCTAAACAGGTGGCTTTTCAGTCTGGATTTGAATAGCTCCAGGGATGGTGCTGTCTTTACTGGGTGTGGTAGGGAGTTCCAGAGAGTAGGGGCAGCATGGCAGAAGGCTCTATCTCCAGATTTTTTGAGGTGCACTCTGGGAGTGACCAAGTTTATAGAACTTGCTGATCTGAGGTTGTGAGAGGTGTGGTGCAGCTTCAGCAAGTCCTTCATGTATCCAGGGCCTAGACTGTGCAGGGATTTGAATGTCAGCAGTCCAATCTTGAAGAGTATTCTCCATTCTACTGGTAGCCAGTGCAGTGAGCGAAGGATCGGTGTAATATGACAGTGGCGAGGCTGGTTTGTTAGCAATCTGGCAGCAGAATTCTGCACTAATTGCAGGCGGCGCAGGTCCTTTTTGGGGAGGCCAACATAAAGGGCATTGCAGTAGTCCAGACGTGATGTGATGAAGGCGTGGACTAGGGTTGGAAGATCCTCTGGGGGAATCAGATGTTTAATCTTTGCAATGTTCTTCAGATGAAAGAAGGAGGATTTAACTACAGATGAAATTTGGTTTCTGAAACTCAATTCCCCATCGATTAGTACGCCAAGGCTGCGCACAAAGTTGGAGCTGTTTATGTCTGAATTCCCAATCCTGATTGGTGTTGCTTTAGGATAGAGCTGTTTTGATGGCGGGCACTGGCTTTGGACAAACAGGACCTCAGTTTTGTCAGCATTCAGTTTCAACCAGTTATCATTCATCCATGCCTGTAGCTCAGCTAAGCAAGAGTTTATTTTTGGGGTAGGGTCTGTTCCACCAGGTTTGAAGGACAGGTATAGCTGTGTGTCATCGGCGTAGCAGTGGTACGTCAGGCCATGTCGTTGGATAAGTGTGCCGAGTGGCAACATGTAGATTGCAAACAGCAGAGGGGATAGGATTGATCCTTGTGGCACTCCGAATTGTAGAGGTGCAGGTTTGGACATTATGGGTCCTAGGGATACTCTCTGTGTTCTGTCAGTCAGGAATGATCTGAACCACTGGAGGACTGATCCACTGATGCCACAGTACTCCTGCAGTCTGTTAAGCAGGATTTCATGGTCAACTGTATCAAAAGCCGCTGAGAGATCCAACAGGATTAGGATGGAGCATTCCCCTCTGTCCCTTGCCATGAGCAGATCGTTGCAGACTTGGATGAGGGCTGTTTCACAGCTGTGGTGTTTCTTAAAGCCAGATTGTAGAGGGTGTGTAGCAGGCTTTTGTGTACACCACCCAGCCCCCAAACTCCTTACCCCTCCTCAATTGCTGTGTACTGTAGTGATACTGGAGGAGTCTAGAGAAGAGTGAGTGTAATAATAAGTCGTGGCTGGGAGCACACCCATCTGTCGGTTTTCTGTGTGTCTGTATGTGTGAAAACATGCATGTTTTATTACAGAAGCAAATGTAATTGATAGAGAAAATTCTCCCAGTGCTTCACTGCTGTCTGAGGTGCTAAACCCACTACTGCAGAATCCCTGTTGTCCCCATTTTGTTTGCCTGATGAAGCGGGTTTGACCTACGAAACGCGTTGCACTGTTTTTTGGGGTACCATATAATAAATGTATTGATTTATATGAAGACAGGATCTCGTGTCTGCTTTTGGGAGGCAAGCCCACCACTTCCTCCAAGCAATTTTTAAAAATTGTATTTATTTTTATCCTGCTGGCACCTCTGATCCGTATAGAAATACATTTGAATAACATTGGTGCTCAGTTTACCTGTGCAGAAAGCAAGTGGGGGGCATCCAAAGTTTTGCAGGAGGGCCCAGTGATTTGTAGTTACGCCTCAGCCTACAGGCACTAACTAGTTTCTACTCGATGTAAATTCCTGAAATAAAATTATCTTACTCAATGAAGCTAATCAGCATCCTGGTGTTGCCATCAGTCCCCAATTATTTCCAGGCACCAAAGCCATCTAAGAGAAAAAAAAAAAAACAGATCTACCCTGGCTGCCTCTATTACACAATTACGCTAATTTGCCCACATGCTTGCATTTAACTTAACCATCTGAACACAGAAAGCATTCACGGCGTACAAACGTCATTATCAGACATCGTTCCCCCTCTGAATACATTAGTTCATTCAGAACACTCGGCGCCTGTAAACAGAATGTCCTCAATCCACCTAAACAAGTGTTGAGAGCAAAGCGGACGCAACCTACCTTGGATGCTTCTCTTGAAGAAAGCCTTGCAGCCCTCACAGGACCACACGCCATAGTGGTAGCCGGAGGCGTAGTCACTGCACACCGCACAGAAGTGGGTGTCTCTCTTAGAGCCTGGGTTACTGCCTATATGATGATTGGCACATTCGCCACCTATAGATTTCCTCTTCATGGCTTCCCTGTAGGCAAAGAAGACTGAGAAGTAAAAAAAAAACTGTAATAGTGTTTATCACAAATTTTTGTATTTAGAAAAAAATATTTACTCTTAAAAATCAACAAATGTCCTTATTTTTGTTTCTAACCACAGAAGCTCCTTGCCTGGCATCCTGCAGCTCAGCAGCCTTGAAAATAAGCTGCAGGACAACACAGTGGCTTACAGTCCAAAGGGTACGAGACACCCGTGCATCGTTGCCAATCTGGGTGTGGCACCCGGTGACTATTCAAGTACAAACCAGAGACAGCGCCAGCCTGCCAACAGCAGGCTGTAAAGTTATGAAAACAGTATGCTTCGGTGCCCTCTATACGGGTCTGAAGTCAGAATAGGAAGGATTCAGCTGTACCTTTGTCAATCCGCAGAAATTCCTTTAAAACCAGATAAAATGTTTGTGTATTGAGCACCAGGCTGCCTGCGATAAAGGATAACTGAAGTGAGAGGTATATGGAGGCTGTAATATTTATTACCTGTTAAACAATACCAGTTGCCTGACAGTCCTGCTGATCTTTCATGACTCAATAGTGTCCAAATTACACACCTGAAACAAGCATGTGGCAAATGAACAGAACAAAACAAAACAAAACAAAAACTTTACCAAGAATTAAACTTCATTCCAATCTTTAAAGAGAACCCGAGGTGGGTTTGAAGAATGTTATCTGCATACAGAGGCTGGATCTGCCTATACAGCCCAGCCTCTGTTGCTATCCCAAACTCCCCTAAGGTCCCCCTGCACTCTGCAATCCCTCATAAATCACAGCCACGCTGCTGACAAACAGCTTGTCAGAGCTGGCTGTGTTTATCTCTATAGTGTCAGTCTGCTGCTCTCCCCGCCTCCTGCAGAACTCCAGTCCCCGCCTGCATCCCTTCCCTCCCTGCTGATTGGAGGGAAGGGATGGGGGCAGGGACCGGAGCTCTGCAGGAGGCGGGGGAGCAGCTGAGACTGACACTACAGATGTAAACACAGCCTCACAGCATGGCTGTGATTTATGAGGGATTGCAGGGTGCAGGGGGGACCTTAGTGGGGTTTGTGATAGCAACAGAGGCTGGGCTGTATAGGCAGATCCAGCCTCTGTATGCAGATAACCTTCTTTAAACACACCTCGGGTTCTCTTTAAATTTAATACCTTTCGGTATGTATTTTTTTTACTGTTCACCAGCGGTGCGCTTTAAGAAACATTTTATGCAGTAATCATAAAAACAATGCATAGCTCCCAACTGTCCTTTTTTTCGGAGGGACACTCTTTTTGCGATCCAACTCCCTCTGTCCCTCATTCTTCATTGGTCTTTCTTTCGGGACTGATGTACAGATTTAAAACTAAATTGATATATTTCTTAATTTCAAATGGTAATATGAAGAAAAATTAGTGATTGTAGAAAGGACCAGTGTGCTTCAAATTCTAAAATTACATATTTAGCGTATTCATTTTCTAGTGGTATGCTTGATTAGGGGTGTGTCGGGGGCGTGATTAGGGGTGTGGCAGGGTCATATCTTAAAGTGTCCCACTTTCTCAAAGTTGGGAGGCATGACAATGATCTATTAAACATAAAATGTAATAAACCCCTGTCAGGGGCGTTCCTACCATAGTGCGGCAAGGGGAGAGAAGCGCACCAGGTGACAGATGTCCCAGGGGTGCCACCAAGACCTCCCACAGAGGCCTGTGCAGGAGGGGGAAACAACACAAAAACGAGGGGTAGGTGGGACAGCGGCGGGGAGGCGGGCCAGACGCCCCACCTCCCTCACCTGGGTCCCCTCCTTCTGGCGCTTCCCCCCTCCCAATTAGCAGCAGCAGCAGACAGAAGCGGATGGAGAGGAACTACTCACCTACTTCCTGCGTTCCAGACGATGGCACACAGCGTCATCGTCACGTGATAGTGGTATACGCCTTCTCCACCGCTCACTGTGCTTCCTAATTAGCAGAAGCATAGTGAGCGGCGGATATGTCAGAGACCAGTGTCATGTGAGGATGCCGCTGCGTGCCATCGCCAGGAAGCAGGTGAGTAATTCCTCTCCGCCCGATCTTGCCCGCTTCTGTCTGCTGCTGCTAATTAGAAGGGGGAAGCACCAGAAAGAGGGGAGCCAGGTGAGGGAGGTGGGGGGTCTGGCCCCCCTCCCCGCTGATGTCCCACCTACCCATCCTTGCAAGCTTCCCCCATACCAGGGGCAACTATACTAATACTGGGGCAACTACACTACCTACACTGGGGGCAACTATACCAGCTATACTGGGGGCAACTATACTAATACTGGGGCAACTACACTAGCTACTCTGGGGGCAACTATACTAATACTCAGAGCCGGATTAAGGCTGAATGGGGCCCTAAGCGGACTTACAGATTGGGCCCCCCTGACATGCAGCCAACCGAGGAGCCAGCATCTTACCTACTATTAGCTGCTCCCTGGCTGGAGCCCCTCCGTGCTGCAACTCCTCTCTGAACTCTACTGACTCTGTAGCAGCACGTCTTTCAGCCCAGACGAACGAGCGAGCAAGCAGCGGCCGTTGCTATGGTGATGTGGCCACATGTGAGCCCTGCTCTCTCCAGCCCAGCCTGTGCAGTCAGACGCAGACTGATGATGTCAGCAGCGTGACGCACGCTGCTGACATCAGTCTACGTCTGACTGCACAGACTGGGCTGGAGGGAGCAGAGCTGGCACGCGGCCACATCACCATAGCAACGGCCGCTGCTTGCTCGATCATTCGTCTGGGCTGGATCACATACTGCTGCATCGTCAGCAGAGTGCGGAGAGTTGAGGCACGGAGGGGCTCCAGCCAGGGAGCGGCTGATAGAATGTAAGATGCTGGCTCCTCAGTTGGCTGATGGGGCCCTTAGACTCTTACTGGGGCCCCAAGCTAATGCTTGATTTGCCTGGTCAGTGATCCGGCCCTGCTAATACTGGGGGCAACTATACTAGCTATACTGGGGGCAACTATACTAGCCACGCTGGGGGCAACTATATTAGCTATACTGGGGGCAACTATACTACCTACACTGGGGCAACTATACTGGGGACAACTATACTAGCTATACTTAGGGCAACTATACTAGCTACACTGGGGGCAACTAGATTACCTACACCGGGGGCAACTATAGTAGCTACCTATACTGAGGCCAACTTTATGGGGGGATCCTACACCTAGCATTACCAGCTTAGCATGACACTTTTTTTTGGGGAGGGCGTCTTAATACTCAGCACCGGATGTCAAATGCCCTAGGTCCGTCACTGACCCCTGTGCCTGTACTTGGAGTTTAAACAACTTTACTGTAATGGGAACAGAATTGCAGTGGTGTTGGATAGAGCACAGACACACTTAAAGAACATGAAGTGAAGAAGTGAAGTGAAGAGGACATGGAGGCTGCCATATTTATTTCCTTTTAAACAAAGCAGCTGGCCTGTCTGTCCTGCTGATCCTCTGCCTCTAATACGTTTAGCCATAGACTCTGAACAAGCCTACACATCAGATGAGCGACTTAAAGGATACTCGAGGTGACATGATGTATGTACAGTGCCTAGCATACAAATAACTATGCGGTGTTCCTTTTTTTCTTTCTCTGCCTGAAAGAGTTAAACATCAGATATGTAAGTGGCAATTCCTGTTTGAGTCAGGACTAGGCCAGACTACAGTGTGACCCTCACTGATAAGAAATTACAACTATAAAACACTTTCCTAGCAAAGAATGGCTTCTGAGAGCAGGAAAGAGATAAAAAGGGTCAATAATTCATAGGTTTTAGCTCTGGCATACTTCAGTGAATGTGTCATTGAGCAAAAACAATAAAACAGTAAAGACTGAAAAAAAAGTAGATTTAAATGTAAAATAAAACCATGGAAAATCTTAAATCATTTTTAGGAGAAGGAAGATAGATACAATTGCTTATTTCATTAGTTTATTTTCACTTCGGGTGTCCTTTAACCCCCTTGGCGGTACGCAGTTTCTGAGGCTGCGTCCGCCAGGAGGTTTTTTGTCCCCCCAATTTTTTTTTAACGCTTTAGCTAGCATTTCGCTAGCTAAGCGTATGCCCAAAGTTGCTCCGGTCCCCACCGTGCCCGCCGATCGCCTCCGGCTATACGTACCTAGCCAAGATCCCACGAAAAGCGCACTTTCCAGATCAGCTTCTGGCGTTGCTATGGCGAAGATCGGAGATGACGTCATCCGCAATTCTGATCGCCGTCATTGCGAAGCCTGGAGCCGATTGGGCGGCTGCGCCGGCGTGGGAAGGCTGGGGGGTACATATACCGGAAGGTATTGCGGGCGATCGTGGGGGACCGAAACAACTTTGAGCATACGCTTAGCTAGCGAACCGCTAGCTAAAGTGTATAGCGCTATTAAAAAAAAATAAAAAAAATCATCCTGGGCCATGTGATCCTCTGCGGTGGCTACCCAGTGTGTAGCACGGGGTTACCGCTAAGGAGGTTAAAGAGGAACTGTAGTGAAAATAGATTTCATGAATACAATTGCTTATTGTTTACAATATTCATGTATAGATTATCTAGTCAGCGTTTGCCCATTGTAACATCTTTCCTCTCCCTGATTTACATTCTGAAATTTATCACTGGTGGTGACATCTTTAGTTCTGCCAGGTGATCTGTATGGAATGTTCGTTACTGAGAGTTCTATGCACTTACGGAGATATTGCTTGCTTGGCAGTTGGAAAAAGCTGTTATTTCCCACAATGCCATACAAAAGAACCGCACACCTTGGTTGATGGATGCTGGTGCAGGATCCCTGGGCTAATCTGCACGCAGACTTCTTAGAACCTTAAAGTCAAGTTTATTGTTCCTTCACACACACACAAGCAATACATCTGACCGATTGGCCAACTTACAGTAGGTAGTCGAAATCTGACAGAACCACCAGTCTTGGAATAACCCATTTCCTCATGGGGGATTATCAGGGTTTTCTTTATTTTCAAACCGCTTAGTGACTGGCAGTTGCTTTGTCCAACTGCCAAAAAAGTGTGCAGTGAGCAGGGAAGATGTCCAGCATCACTGTATAAATCCTTTCCAGGGAAAGTCTTTATAAAGAATAAAAGCCTTGCTGAGAATCCCCCATAAAGAGATGGACTAGTTCAAAACCTGTCGGTTCTGTCAGATTTCTAATACCTACTGTAAGTGACAGCAACATAGGAGAAAAGTAATGTATGGCTCTTTTACTCTGGACGAAACATACTTCTTATTTGTATATAGTTACACATTTTAAATTTTACAAATTTTTACAATAGTGGTCCTTTGATTAATTTTATTTGTATTTGAGTATCAATTTGAATTTGAACAGCATTTCATTTGTGCATGAATATTCTTTATATTGGATCCAAGCAGTTTGGGTCACAGCCACCCAATGAATTCAGTGGAGGCTGCAAAGAACTTCAAACAATGGATCATAGGACAGGCTGACTTAAGAATAATGCAAAACAAAAACAATTCATACTTACAGAATGTATTTAAAGGAGAATAGCATTCATTGTACATTGCAACCATTGAAGACCTAGGAGGTCCATAATGTGTAGTGTTTAGTTCCTGCAGTTTTATAAACAGATGTATACAGTATTGTACCAATTTTAATTTTTATTGATTGACAAAAATGGCCCTGGATCTTTTGACACAATTTTAAAGAGAATCTGTATTGTTAAAATCGCACAAAAGTAAACATACCAGTGCGTTAGGGGACATCTCCTATTACCCTCTGTCACAATTTCGCCGCTCCTCGCCGCATTAAAAGTGGTTAAAAACAGTTTTAAAAAGTTTGTTTATAAACAAACAAAATGGCCACCAAAACAGGAAGTAGGTTGATGTACAGTATGTCCACACATAGAAAATACATCCATACACAAGCAGGCTGTATACACCCTTCCTTTTGAATCTCAAGAGATCATTTGTGTGTTTCTTTCCCCCTTCTGCTCTCATGCACTGAAGTTTCAGGCTGCTTGTTTCTTTCTGCAAACAGCTTTGCCCTTGTCTGTAATTCTTCAGTATGTGAAAGCCCAGCCAGCTCAGAGGACGATTTATCCAGCTTGTAAAAGATAAGAGAGAAGAGAGAAGCTGCCCTAATCTAAATAATACACAGGCAGTGTGCAGAGAGGGGCCTGGAAGGGAGAGTTCATAGCAGAACCACAACACTGAAGAACTTGGCAGCCTTCCAGACACAGGCCGACAAGTCTGACAGGGGAAAGATACATTGATTTATTACAGAGACTGTGATAGCAGAAAGTGCTGCAGTAAGCCAGAACACATTAGAATAGCTTTTGGAACTTGTAGGATGATAAAAAACAGGATGCAATTTTTGTTACGGAGTCTCTATAAGGCATAGGTAACTAGGCAGATGCCTGGGGTGTCGCCTGCAGATGGGGGCACCAAAGAGATATTTTTAATCACACGATGCTTTAAGAAGCAGTTTTTTATACGCATTTCATAAAGGATACATAAGGTGACATGTGACATGATGAGATAGACATGTGTATGTGCAGTGCCAAGTACATAAATAACTATGCGGTGTTCCTTTTTTTCTCTCTCTGCCTGAAAGAGTTAAAAATCAGGCATGCAAGTGAAGGTTTCTATCCAGGTTGGAACTGGGTACAGGGGCTTTGAGTTTGCCAGGAGAAAAGTTCAATATAAAATGTTATTTGTTTAGTCTGGGCCGGACTGTAGCGTAACCTTCACTGATAAGGAATTACAGCTATAAAACACTTTCCTGGCAGAGAATGGCTTCTAAAAGCAGGAAAGAGATAAAAAAAAAAATCAATAGTTCATAGATTTTAGCTCTGGCATCCTTCAATGCACATGACATTGAGCAGAGACACAAACTGTAAAAACTTAAAAAGTAGATTTCAAAATAAAATCAAACTGTGGGATATCTAAAAAAGGTCATTTTTAGGAGGAGGAGGATAGATACAATTGTTTATCTCATCAGTTCATTTTCACCTTGTGCTTCCTTTAAGAAAAGCTGTGGATGGTAATTTTGACACCTACATGTACATTCAGGGCCGGATTTACCATAAGGCACTGTAGGCACATACCTACAGGCGCATGATGATGGAAAGGCAGCTCACTCCCCTCACCTAGTGCCTCCTTTCCTATGCAGAGTCCTGATGAGAGTGTAAATGAAATGTTACTCACCCTGCCCTCTGCATTCCACTGAATAGAGCTCCTTTCAGTCACCACTAGCTACTCAACTACTCAATACTGAGGGTACCTCTGGCTGCCTAATACTAAGGGGCACTTGTGGCTACCTATGAGGGGCAAGGGAAGTAAGGGAGAAGTGACAGCTGGGCCAGTCAGCACACTTGCAGCGTGGTTCGGCGGGTGTTTGTAGGTTCATAGAGGGCGGAGTCTAAGGTGCCAGGACATCTGTGCATATAGTTAGCATACCAAAGAAGGCCAAAATAGCATAATAAATAATATGGCAGTTGCAGTTAATGTGCCAATTACACTGAAATCAGCGACGGGCTACCGAGTACCGATCTACTCGAATTCGGAAACCACTCACTACCGCACCTCCATAGGTTGCGTATTACAGCAATCACATGCATAGGATACATGGACATCTGGGTATGTTAACCCCCCATCCCGCGGTCACAAGTGCAGTAATTAACCTTCATTAGAATTCCGAATTTGAGTAGATCGCTACTCGGAAGCCCATCAATGTCTGTAATTGGTTAAAGGAAACATCTTAGGAAAAAAAATCTATATAGCTGGGGCTTCCTCCAGCCCCTGGCAGCCGTTCGGTCCCTCGCCGCAGCCCCTGGGGTTTCCTCGGTTGCACCTGCACGAGCGCACAGTCGCACTCCCGCGGCCAGGAGCGTTGGGCACAGGGAAAGTAGTTCTGAGCCTGCGCAGAACGCTCCAGGCCACGTTAGCATGATTGTGGCTCGTGCAGGTGCAGAAAGTATCTGCAACGGAGGGTATCCCGGGACCCCGGAGCTGCAGCGAGAGACAGATCGGCTGCCAGGGGAGAAGATTTTTTTTCCCCTTCTGACCTTTCCTTTAAAGAGAAACTCAGACCAAAAATTTAACTTTATCCCAATCAGTAGCTGATACCCCCTTTTACGTGAGAAATCTATTCCTTTTCACAAACAGAACATCAGGGGGCGCTGTATGACTGATATTGTGGTGAAACCCCTCCCACAAGAAACCCCTCCCACAAGAAAAGTTCGAACTTTTGGCAGTTTTCTGTCAGTGAACCTTGTTGCATTGTGGAAAATAGCTGTTTACAGCTGTTTCCAACTGCCAAAAACCATGCAGCAGCTACATCACCTGCCAACAGTAAAATGTTCACTGGAGTTCCTCTAGTTGCTCCTATAATTATAAGAAGGGTTTGTCATGTGAGTTTAGGCCATTGAGGTGTAAGTGTAACCATTATTGGCTTACTTTTTATGATCATTTGCTTGCAAAAAGTACATGCGGGCAGGTGGAATACATAACATAGGTGTAAAGCAAGGTTTGTAAGATCAAATTAGATAACCTAATAAGCTTCCAAATGAACATATTCAAAGTAATAATAATGCTGTCCAATCAGATTCAATGCAGTGAGGACCTGTATATGCAACATAAACAACACACATATAGGTCCCTCTATACCAGTGGTCCTCAAACTAAGGCCCGCGGGCCGAATGCGGCCCCCTGAGGCTTTTTCACTGGCCCCCAAACACAAAATGCATAAGTTATAGATGTGGCCCACTGCACCTTTGAATTTGGTGGCCCACATATAGAACAGCAGTGCTGGCACCACCCATCCACATACTATAGAAGTCAGTGAGCAGTAATTTACTGGCTTCCAATCCAATTCTGCATCAGGTGACACTGCTGTCCAACTGAACGGCATGCTGTTACCTGGGTTATGCTTCACTCTCTGATGAACAAAGAGGTTTTTGCGGGCACCACATGACTGAACCACCCCCCAGCCTAGGAAGTAACTTTAGCTTTCATTTTTGATCCTTTTGGTAAAACTGACGTGGGAGATGGCCCAGAGAAGCTAGCATTTTGGGCCTCTTGACACCCACCCATGGCACTTGCTTAGCTTGCCTTGTGGATGATCCTGCTCTGCCCCGAACCATCCCACCCCCGATTCAGAGGTACTTTAAAGAGCTTCAGAAGTTTGTTTTGGTCCTGGGCTGTGTGGTTAAAGCCAATGGGTACCGATTTTAAAAACAAAAAGTCAGATACTCACCTAAGGAGAGGGAAGGCTCGGTCCTAATGAGCCTTCCCTCTCCTCTCCCGGTGCCCTCGGTGCTGCGCTGGCTCCCCCGTTCGCGTCCGCCGCCGCAGGGACTTCGGAGGTCTTCGGGAGCACTCGGGCTTCCAAAGACGGGCCGCTCCATACTACGTACGCGTGAGCGCGTCATAGAGGGCGCTCGCGCATGCGTAGTATGGAGCGGCCGCGTCATCGGGAGCCCGAGTGCTCCCGAAGCCTTCCGAAAGCTCCCTTCGGCATGCGGAAGTGGCAGTATTTGACCGAACTGGTCGAATACTGCCACGGGGGATCCTGCGCGGGACCGGGCACCGGGAGAGGAGAGGGAAAGCTCATTAGGACCGAGCCTTCCCTCTCCTTAGGTGAGTATCTGACTTTTTGTTTTTAAAACCGGTAAACATTCACTTTAAAGCCAATGTCAACTGAAAAATAAAAACAGATACTTACCTATGGAGAGGAAAGGCTCTGGGTCCTATAGAACCTTCCGGAGTCTCTCAAGGTCCCCTTCATTCCAACGCAGTCAACCTTGTTCCAATCTGCCGACACATGAGGCTTCAGAAGCCCGAGTGCTCGCAGCCTGAGGGGGAGAAAGCGCACTCGTGCAGGCACAGTACTGAGCTGCATCATGAGAGGACAGGGAAAGCTCTATAGGACCCAGAGCCTGTCCCCTTCAAAGGTCTGTGTTTTTTATTTTGTTGACATTCACTTTAATAAATCCAAAGTTTAAACTAAATTTAATATTCGTTTGAGCACAGAACTCATTCTACACTTTACGCTGCCTTTCCTGGAACTGGAAAGCAGATTAAATAAAAAGTGGTTCATTTAAATCTATTTATAAATAATTCTCAGATCACCTCTTTCTGTTCTATGCAGACTTGGAAAGATGAAGTCCATTTCAGGTCTAGTGAGTTGGAATAATCTACATGTTGCAGAAGCTGCTTATAATTAACACAGCAGAGGGTAGAACAGAAAGCTTCTAAAAGCCCATCTGAACTCACAGTTCATGAACATAGCTATACTCTGTAAAACTTTTGAAAATGTCAGCGCTATTAAATGTACAATAATAATAATAATAATAATAATAATAACAGGAATAATAATAATAAATGCAGTTGAAATTAATTTGTTTCCCAGACTCACAGATAAGTCATCACCAGTCTGTTTCTCAACACTGTAAAATTAGACATTTTCACAAGACATTTTATCTGAAGGTATCAGAGACATCAGAGTAAACAAAAACTTTAGGCTACTTGCACACTACGAACATTGCATTGCCATCCTAAAAAAAAAAAAAAGTTTGCAACATAATGGAGAGGGAAAGATGCATCACACATTACAACTGCAATATACTCGATACGCAGAAGACCACAGTCGAGGGGGAAAAAAAAAAATAAACTTCATCTCTAAGCATTTTTCCCCTTAAAATCCAGAGCAATTTTCACATTACAGCCCTGCTTCCATGCATGCAGCAATAACGTTATCACTACTTATTACACCTAAATGATCTGTACATAGTTGTATTTAGTTTTTTTGGGTGGTACTTTTTGCTAAGAATTATTTTATTTTATATGCATTGTAAGGGGAATAAAAAGAAAAAAAATCTCAGGTCTCAGTTTTTAGCCATTATATTTTTAAAATAAAACATCCTACTCTAATTAAAAACACACACATTTTATTTGGCCATTTGTCCCAGCTATTTTGGCTTTCTCATTGTACTCTATCAATAGTTAAAAGGCCCTATTTGCAAAAATAACAGAAATACATCCTCATGTCCATACAAAGGTCCCTAAGGTTTGTACCACACTTAGCTGGATATAAATGGCAATGTAGTGAACAACAGCAGGTTTACCATTAAAGTGAATCTGAAGAAGGAAAAAAAAAATATACTTTCCTAAAGAGAGGAAAGGCTCTGGGTCTTATACAGCCTACCCATTTCTCTTCACATCCTCTCGCTCCCCCACAAGCTCCTCCATTCAAATCTCCCCCCACAGGACAAGACAGGTAGCTCCATACTGCGCATGCCCGAGAGAAAGCCTGAGTGCTCCTGAAGACTTCCGTAACCCACCCGCAACGCTTGGTGTACAGAGGCGCCAGAGTAGAATAAAAATGTTTAAAAACCGTCTAAAAGAGGGGGATGTTCAGGTGGACTTACCTCCCTCAAAAATATAGAACTCAATTGAGTCACAATATATCAATACAAAAAAACGTTTTATTTAACTCCACTTAGTGCAACGCGTTTCGCAGGTGTGGTCCTGCTTCATCAGGCAAACAGGAGTATAACTCAATGGGTCTAGATGCAGAAGTGACCGCAACGTAAGAGAACAGTCTTAGACCGATGCTAATGGGGGAGTCAAAGCAAGAACAACGGGACAAGGAGAGGAACGGGAAGGCTCTACAGGACCCAGAGCCTTCCCCCTCCTTAGGTAAGTGTATGTTTTTTGTTTTTATTTTTTGGCTTCAGACTCCCTTTAAAAGGGAATTCCAGGGAACAGAAGGCTATGTGTACTTATGTTTATAAGTACAGTAATTTTTTAAGTCGTCCAGTGTATCAGCACACCAATCTTTAATTAAACACGCTCTTTTTTGAGCCATATATATATATATATATATATGTTTCCATACGAGTTCAGCCAACAATTGTTTCAGGGCCACACAGGGTCCCCCTTTATCTAGGCATGTGGTTAGGTAACCACACGCCTAGATAAAGGGGGACCCTGCACGGCACACAAAACAATTGTCGGCTAAACTCTTCTGGAAACATATGGCTCAATAAAGAATGTGTTTGATTGAAGATTGGTGTGCTGATACATTGGACGACTTATCTATTGTGGAGGCATTGCCTATGCCTCAGCATCAAGCACCCTACTAAACATTGATGGAGTGCCCATCCACAACTATGGTCTGCAGTAATTTTTTAAGGTGAACTCGAACTGAAAAAAAAAAAAACCTCTTGTTAGCGTACAGCCCCCAACTTACCGTGCTGGTTAGAGCTGGAGTTCCTGAATCTCAGGTTTCATAGAAACTGCCATTTTTTTGTTTTGGAAATTACCTTACCTGTATCACTAATGTTCCCCAGACAGGTCAGGCAGCTGCTCTGGACACTACAGGGCAGGGGTCTCAAACTCGCGGCCCGCGGGCCATTTGCGGCCCTCGATATAATATTTTGTGGCCCGCGCCGGCAAAAGCTTCCTTATAGTTCAATTCAGTGCTCCCAAGTAATCCGCTGCATCCCCGCCGCTAAACGAGGGCTGCAGAGCCCCCAAATCGCCCGGAGGGCAATCCGCCGGCATTTCCTGGAAGGGGCAGAGCTTTCAGCTTCAGCTCTGCCCCACCTGACGTCAATCGCGGCACATCGCCGCCTCTGCCCGCCCCTCTCACTCTTGATTCACAGAGAGGGGTGGGTAGAGGCGGCCCGATTGACGTCAGGAGGGGCAGAGCTGAAGCTGAAAGCTCTGCTCCTTCCAGGAAATGCCGGCGGATTGCCCCCCTGATTGACTTTTTGTGAAATCCCTTATGCGGTCCAGCCTCATCCTAACTTTGCCTCCTGCGGCCCCCAGGTAAATTGAGTTTGGGACCCCTGCTATAGGGTGATCTCTACCACTGCAGGTACTCTGCCAAAAGTTTACACATGTGGGGCAACTGGTTGCGGGTGGTTAAGAACAGGCACCTGTTAATTTGGATTTCAAGTGATGCTGAAAAAGTTACAATAACCGTAATATGACATTACCGAAATTCTATTATTTTTGCACCAATGCTTTCATAGTGTCATTGGACCCATTCCCCAACAATCGCCTATCCCTGAGCAAATGCCCTTGGTCCTTGTTGATGCGAAACTCGAAAATCCCCACAGCATAAACCCACTTCCTTAACTTAGAGACTCTGAAGTCTCCTAAAAACGAAGAAATTCAAATTAAGTGAAAGGATGTAGATGTACAATTGAAAAATGTAATTGTGAGCTGTTCCAACTGTGCTGAATGTGCCTTGTGAGCTCACCTGTTCATTGACAAGACATGTTCTTCTGGTTTAGCTTCAAACCACGGACTTCTGGGTGGCTCTGCATACAACAAGGAGGATTGGCAGTGTAAACTCACTGGAGACATGTGATCTGGTGCTGTCCACATTAAACTTGGGCTCATTGTTTGTCTCATGATGGAACTCTCCGAATCGCTAGAGTTTGCCGGAACATTGTAGTTTATGACAGAAGGGCTGCAGAAGGCTGTGGAGGAATATTCATGCCTGTTGTCCATATATGGAGGAAGGTAGACTGGGCTCTGCTCTACTGGAACAACACTCTGATTGGCAATGTACTCAGAAGCAGTTATGGCGACTGGAGAACTCTTAAGATCACCTTTCCCATGTCCCGCATGCTGCAGAGGCTGCAACTGACAGAACTCCTTGTGCATGTATGCAGACATGTTTGAAGATGAAATTCTGATTCTCAAATCATCAATGAGTCCCATTCACTAGGATAAAAGAAGGATGCATTATTATTATTAGAGAAAATAAATATTAGTCAAGTTCCTACAACTGGACAGTCCACCAAAGTACAATACGTCCTCTGCATATCAAAAAGCACCCAAAATGAATGAGCAACATTGGTGACAGAAATGGACGGCAGAACCAAATTCCATTGGGGCCTGTAAAGAGGACCAATTTGTGCTTCATAAATTCTCCTTGTGGAGAATTTACAGAGAGGTGTAAGACACCACCGACAAATGATGACTTGATGGTGCTCATATGTCTCATGTGTCATTTCTGCTTCTTCTGCAGGATGAAACAGGAAGCAGAAGTTAGACACAATCGTGTACAGATAATTGAAGACTTACAAACATACATGGGAGCTTATCAAGTGTCAAGCCTGAGAAATTCTAGTTCTGAGGAGGAGGAGTGTATGTTAAAGTGGTGACCAGCCACCAAAAAATTAGTTATGGCTGCAGGTCAGCTCTCTAGTGGCAATCAGCAAGTACTTGTCCCTCAAATAACATCATTAGGCAGCATTTCCCAAAATTAACACATGTAGCAGTACCCCTCCCCCCCCCCCCCCCCCATTAAAGGCAGAATAACACCCCAGACACATAGCAAGGGCTTGGCGGCAGCATAAGCAGACAAGTCTAATCACATAGATGATAGTCTCCACATGCAACCCACACTCACGCTTTCCAGAAGGAGGAGAAAACCAAGACTTTGAGCAGTGACCTACAGATCCGGCAAAATCTTAGCATCTGGAGTCAAGTTTGGCATATGCTTAAAGGGGAACTGAAGTGAAAGGCTGACATATTGATTTCCTTTTAAACAATACCAGTTGCCTGGAAGCCCTGATGGCCTATTTGGCTGCAGTAGTGTCTGAATAACACCAGAAACAAGCACGCAGCTAGTCTTGCCAGATCTGACAATAAGGTCAGAAAGACCTGATCTGCTGCTTGCTTGTTCAGGGTCTATGGCTAAAAGGATTAGAGGCAGAGGATCAGCAGGATAACCAGGCAACTGGTATTGCTTAGGTGGAAATAAATATGGCAGCCTCCATGTCCCTCTCGCTTGAGTAGTCCTTTAAGAAATGAAAGTTACATCAAATCAAAAATGTATTCTGAAATTATCCTTGAGCCCGGTTTCTTAAAGTAGAAATTTTTTTTTTGTCTAGAGGTAGGGCTGAAAGCAATTTTGAAATTAAAACTTATGAGATTATTGTACAAATAAGGGGTATGTGATCAAGGGAGAGAACATTGAGGAACTTTAGATTTTCATCTCACAGCCATCTGCTCAATCAACAATTTGGGGAGATCATATTAACCATTTGAATCTTCTGATGAAGGTGTGAAGGTGAGTACCTGTGAGAGAACGCGGAAAAGCCGCCGCGTGTGCTGCTGAGGAGGCGGCGGATTCCACGTCCAATGCGGCGGTTTGCACGCGGAAGCGTGCGTCTGGTAACAGGGCAGAACGCGGAAAAGCCGCCGCATGTAACAGTAAGGCGGCTGGTTCCGCGTCCAGCACGGCAGTTTGCACGCGGCAGCGTGTGTCTGGTGTGGCTGAGTCTGTTAGTGCACACAGGCTTAGGAATGCGCGCGCTGAGAGGCAGAACTCTTATACTGGGCAAGGAGAGATCAGCTGATCACACCGATCAGCTGACTCCAGAGCAGGTTACTATTGGTTGATCAATTAGGGGTGGTGCCGAAGAGCACTACTCCATATATAGTTACTGCTGGCCAGTCTCAAGTTGTCTGCCGTTGCGAACACTACGTGGAAGCACTCAGACCTTAGTCAGATCCAACAGTGTGTTTGAACCAGGTGGACCTGGGAATTCACACTGAGCCAGATTACTTGTACTGTTATTCTGTTTATGCTTAGACTAGTTCCAGGGTGTAGAGACCACGGACCTCACACCCAGACTAGGCATTGTTGATATCTGTTATGACTTACTGCTTTCCTGACTATCCCTTTGATCTCTGATTCGGTACCTCGCATATCTGACATTCCGTTGCCAGTCCCTGCTTGCCTTGGATACCGAATCAGCCTTCTGTCTTTGTACTTAATCTGTCCGTGTGTTGCTGACCAGGCGTGCCCGACCTCGAGAGCTATCTCTCTTCTTAAGAGATAGTCTCCAGATCAGATAGTGACATCCACCTTCAGGTGTCACTCACTCTCTGGTCCCTCCTATCTCCAGCCTGACTCCACCCCTTGGAGAGTCTCAGCCTGCTGGAAGGTTCCTGTGCCCTCAAGAACAGTATTCCTTTACTGCCTATGATCATCTGCTCAGCAGGTGCATTACTCAAAGTACTACTGTTACACCAAACACTCACATACCTATAGGTGTCCAGAGGTTAGCAATATATCTGTATTATCGGTGATTCTGCAGATCATCAATAATCAGGTATATATCTGCATTCTTGGTGATACTGCAGATCACCAATAATCAGATTCTCTCTGCGTGCTGACACTAATCGTTACAGTACCATTGTCAGACCTCGTATGTGTGGCAGTAACGGTCTGATTCCACATACACAAGTGGCTTGGCTATCTATATAATGAGGTGGTGGCAGACATTTTAAAACGTCCGGTGGTCCATTAAGAGGGACCAACAAGAGGGACCAACATTTTAAAATGGCTCATTGTCCAATAGTGGTTGAAGGATAACTGACCTGAGAGGTATAAAGAGTGTAAAAAGTTATTTTCACAATCGGCCCTTTGTACTAATTAATATCTTGTCACCTCCACCACATTACAGAACACTCCGCACTCACCAGATTAAATGAGCATACCAAATTATCATATGCGCTTAATGTCTCTCCTATGCAGTCTGGTCTTAATGGCCTCTGTCGGCGATCTTTATCATGGTCATTAGGCTCATCACATATGTAAAAACAACATGGGACTCCTATAATGCATTACCGGTTTAAAACTTTTATCCCTGCCATAAAAATCCCAATTTAAAAAACTCACGTATTTCCTTAAAAGGCATATAGATAAGTGTAGGTAGCGAGGGAAAATGGGGAAAGCATCTACCATTACCACTCCACGTGAGTTTGACTAGCTGCTTATCTTCCTTTTGCTCCACCATCTCACGGCTGTCTCGATTAAGCAATCTCCAACCGGTTTCGTCACCTGACTTTCAGGTGACGAAACCAGTTTGGTATTGCACTGAATTAATCTTGGCATTTAAAATCCCCTTTCAGCACATGTATATAAAAATTAGCTTATAAAAGTTATAGCAGAAAGCAATACCTAGGTTACATTCTGATGTGAGGAGTCTTGCTTTACCCTCTCCACACTGCTCTCTGGCAAACAGATTAGACAGCCCCATCTTCTTGGCCTTCTGGTCTTGTGACAGATGACGCCAGCAATCTAGTCCCCAGACATAGATCTCCGGTTTTCTATAGGTTTAAGGAACATAAAAAAACCTGAAAGTAAGTGTTCGCTATACAATTTATGGAATACAAGAGAAAGACTAGAAAATACGGGCACTAAATGCAACCTGTGCCGGGGTACTTCAATCAGATTAGTTAAGATGACCATACACACAGATTGCCACCCAACGTAGAGCGGGTGCAGCACGGCAACGCTTGTGCATGAAGGGAAGCGTGTTTAAAGATTAGCTGTCAGCCATACTATCTCAGAAAAAAAATACCCACATATACGGTAAGTAGATAAATACTTGCTTTACTTACATAACATATGTATTGCACTGTCCACGTTTTGATTTTAGTGATTTTTCTACAGTAAAAGAAGAGAAAATCCTTCTTAGCATTTCACATTTTAACTGTGGCTATTTTGAAGCCTATCCTGATGTAATTTCCTCCCTTACTCCCCTCTGCCTGATTTGCCCACCCTTCACTATAGAAACTGCATTGTCTCAGCATGAGAAATATTGGTCACTCAGATAGGAACAGAGTGGTGGGAGGGGAAAACAGAAGGGAAAGAGGCTTCAGCCAATCAGGCTGCATTAGCTAAGTCTGGAAGGAAATAGAGAAGCAAAAAAGGACAACCCAGCATGACCTGCAACTTCCTTTTTGTGTACCAAATAAGAGTCGGGTAAACTGGGGAATGATCATTTATCAACAAGAAAAGTAATAGTGATTTTTAACGTTTGGATTGCCTGGTTAGCATCCTCATTACTTGTTTACCCGATTAATAAAATTTATTTTTGATTTTATGCCCGACAGTTACACTTTAAATGTGCAGGAGGGTTTCAGGGGGAGACAGAGGTCCAGTGGACAGTGTGTGAAACCAAGGCTAAGGCAATGCAATTATATTGTAATGGTATGGTGGCAGGTTAGCAGTGCGATGCGGTGGAATCTGCATTGTGGTTCTGCATTATGAATGTGTTAATAAAGTCAGTGAAGCAAACTCTGAACTGTATGTGTTGCATTGCACAATGTGACATTTCCCCTCTGTTGCATCGCGATCCTGCTTTTGCACTGTCACCACTGTGAATGTAGCCTTAGGGCCCTAACTCTACTAGTAAAAACAGAAGCTCCCAATAAAGGGAATGTGACATTTATTACTAGGTTTAGCAATGAACATCAAAAGTTTTGCAGTACTTTACCCATTGCAAAAGGTGAAGTGAGGAGCACCAAAGCACAACCAGGTGTGCCACGAACCCGTCCCACTGTCTCTTGGAACCAGTGAAGTCTGAAGGATGAATGGGTTGGCACTACCTGGTGGTGCTGACCCAGTCATTCTTCAGCAGTACTTTACCAAAACATTTTACATACAGACTCCTTGCGACATTCATTTCCGTAAGTTAACCTTAGTTTATCTGCTCACCATTAAGAGAAAAAAGCGCTACATCCACATTACAACAACCTTAGTTTTTGGTCACATTAGAGCTGCTCCTTCATAACCTAGGGATGATCAATGAGATGCAAATTGTTCCGAAGTTATGCAATTTTTTATGCAAATGTATGCAGTTTGAAAATGGACCAATCAATTTAAACCCAGGTTTAAACTGATTGGTCCATTTTCAAGCTGCCTATATTTGCATAAATTTGCATCAACTTGGAACAATTTGCATATCTGAGATCATCCCTATTCATAACATAATAACATCATTCAATAAGATGGTAGCGCATACACAACCACATGGGAAAAACAATAAGAAGTTCACTGGGCTTTTAGGCCTTGTTCACACTTTTTTTTTTAAGTGCTGGTGATTTTTGAAATCGCTCTAAAAGCGCTTGTGTAACGATTTCCTATGAGAGAGCGTTCACGCTTTCTATTGAATCGCAAACGCGGCTCCTGTACCTGACTGACGTCAGGAAGTGTAAAAAAAAATCATTGCTCCACAAAAGCGCTTTTAAAATCGCTAACAAAATTGCTCAGCGCATCTGTAATGTGAACAAGGCCTTAGTGTCCTATAATACAGTGTGCAGATTCTTTTTTGTAAAGATTCCTTTAGGCAAATTCTCTGTGCAATTTTATGGCTGTACGTTCTCTTGACATTATCACCACCACCACACCATATAGTCACAGACTCACCAGCCTGTAAAGGCCCATACACACGGCATACAAATGTCGAGCGACGGTTTGAGAGATGGTTTGTTCGTGTGTACTCCGCAAAAGACAAAGACTGTCAGCAGACTGCCTGCAGATACAGCCATGTTTGGGCGATTCAACTGGCAAATCGCTTGCGACTTGTCTCATAAACCGTCGCTTAGTCTGTTGGTGTCCTGTCGTGTGTACAAAAGTCTTCTACAGACAGTAGAGTCTACCATAGTACTACTACTATACGTAGTCTGTAGTAGACTGCTTCCATCGTGTCTTCACTCTCTGTTGTCACGTGTGTAAAACAGTCACTAACTCGAATTGTTGCTGCCATAAATATACTGTTGTCTCTTGTCTGTCGTTGCCTCACAACTACAGCCAAATGTATGCCATGTGTATGGGCCTTAATCAGGTCTCAATGCACTTTGGGACACCTTGGGCCATCCTCCACTTCTGAGGATCACCACTGGTAGCTGTAATCACCTCCTCTCCCACCGAAGACAACCCCACCAATCTCCAATCAGATGTTTTTGTGGTTGTGAAGATCCTGGATCAGGGCCGTTTCTTGGGCAGTGCAGCGCAGACCGGCAAGTAGAAGAAGGGATGCGCAGGCAGAAGGACATAACCACTACGGAGTAGGTGATGCACGGTGCAGTAAAATGGAAGAAGAAAGCGCGATCACATTCTTCGACTGCTCCTGGGCTGCCTACATCCTATATCAAGTCATCATCAAGTCACCACCGCCTGATGACACCTGATGTCCTGTAGCAGTACTGCAGGCTGTCAGTGTGCCACGCCCATGGAGGAGTCAGCGTTCTGGGCTCTATTTACCTGTGTGTTCTCCTGGCCCCTGCTTCCTCCTGGATGAGCGGTTGGTCACTAGTAAGTAGGCAGATCTACTTGTGACCTGTGGCTGTGTCACTGTCCCTAGAGTATGGGTTTGCGAGTCCACAGGGATGGGGGAAGGGGGGAGGGGGTTCAATTTTTACACCCTTGCCCTTGGTGAAATGTAGCCTAGAAACTGCCCTGATCCGGATGGTCACACTTGTTTTATGATGGGCCCCAAGCTGTGAGGGTCACCAAGAAGAGGCAAAGAAAGTGTTGAACATTGAGGGCTCCATGATTTGTAGTTATGTCCCTGTCTGCTTCCATAAAGTCTCTAACCTACCCTCTAGAGATTGTAAGCTCACAAGGGCAGGAAACCTCCTCCTAGTGTTTCTTATTCTGATGTAAGTTATCATATGCCATGTACATGTATTGGTGACGTCTCAAACCACACATCAACAATGAATGTATTTGTATTGCTGAATCTCCTGATACAGACTTTTGAACTTCCCATTTATCTATGCTCCCCACTAGGTGTCTTATACTATGTACAGCGCTAAGGAAGATGTTGGCGCTATATAAAACAATAATAAAAAGGAATATTATAAATTGGCTGTATAAAAAAAAAGAAAAAAAAAGGACCTGAAGTACCATGTCGCATGGGGCCGAATGCATGAACTGCCGGTAATACTGCAGTGCGCAGGAAGCAAGGAGCAATGTTACCGGTACTAAATTGCAATTTTAAAATGGCACCGTAATTTATTTAAGTAGTTATATAGCACCAACATATTACGCAGCACTGTACAAAGTATATTGTCTTGTCACTAACCGTCCAGAGGAGCTCACAATCTAGTCCCTACCATAGTCATATGTCTATATCATGTAGTGCATGTATAAATAGTCTAGGGCCAATTTAGGGGGAAGCCAATTACGTTATCTGTATGGGTTTTCTTTTTTTTGAGGGTGTGGGAGGAAACTGGAGTGCCTGGAGGAAACCCACGCAATCACCGGGGGAAGAACAAATGCCTTGCAGATGTTGACCTGGCTAGTATTCCAACCAGGGACCCAGTGCTGCAAGGGGAGAGCGCTTACCACTATGACACCATGCCGCCAATATGCGATTTTAAAGTCAATGTTCAGTGTGTACAGGCCCTTACAACACTCAGTTACCATTTTCTGCTCAGGTGCTCAGTCACCTGTCTCACACGTCTGTCACAAAAGACAAAAGTAAGGTATTTTATTATGTCCTGCCTTACAATATGTGAAGTGGACAATTAAAAACCAAATTACATGAGCTGCAATAACTTGGGAAATCTTGAACCAATGTCTATATATGGAGATCTCCAAATGAATAGCAACTTAAAGAGAATCTGTATTGTTAAAATCACACAAAAGTAAACATACCAGTGTGTTAGGGGACATCTATTACCCTCTGTCACAATTTCGCCGCTCCAAGTAGTCAAAAACAGTTTTAAAAGGTTTGTTTGTAAACAAACAAAATGGCCACCAAAACAAGAAGTAGGTTGATGTACAGTATGTCCACACATAGAAAATACATCCATACACAATCAGGCTGTATACAGCCTTCCTTTTGAATCTCAAGAGATCATTTGTGTGTTTCTTTCAGCTCACTGAAGAGTTATGGCCCATACTCACGGGCAGCAAAAGTTGCCTGTCGCCAGCACACGTGAGCGTGTGGGCGACAGGCCGGCGACAGCTCCTCGCCAGGTCCCTCCGCGTACACACGCGGAAGAGGGACCAGCGGCGCGACGGAAGCTGTCGCCGACGTTCCTCCTCCCTCCACCGGAAGCTCCGCATTCTCAATGGAAGTTAGCGACAGTTGCGGCGGAGGTGCGGCGGCGACTGTCGCCAGGCGATTGAAACTTTCAATCGCCTGGCGACATCAGCGGCGGACGACAGTTCAGGGTGCACGCTCGTGCGACGGCCCATACTCACGGGCGACCTGTCGCCGCAACACGCGCGCGCCGCATGTTGCGGTGACAATTGTAGCCCGTGAGTATGGTCCATTACAAGCTGATTGTTTGTTTACTCTTGCAGACAGCTCTGCCTGGTTGTCTGTAATTCTGCAGTATGTGACTCATAAGTATGTGAACAGAGGATTTATCCAGCTTGTAAAAGATAAGAGAGAGTAAGAGAGCAGAGAAAAGCTGGCTAATGTAAATAACACCCACACACAGGGGAGTGTGCATAGAAGGGGCATGCATAGCAGATCACACTGAAGAGTTGGCAGCCTTCCAGGCACAGGATGACAAGTCCGACAGGGGAAAGATAAGCTGATTTATTACAGAGATGGTGATAGTATAAAGTGCTGCAGTAAGCCAGAGCACATTATAATAGGTTTAGGAACCTGTAGGATGGTAGAAAACACAATGACATTTTTGTTACAGAGTCCCTTTAAAGTATAAAATAAAGATGGACTATGAGAAAAACAAAAACAAACAAACAACAAAACTTTAGTTTTATGTACTAATTCAATGTTTACTTAAGATACCATTACTGCAGGCCTGAATAATACCCTCATTATTCAGGATATGCAGTTAATGGAGTGTGCTCGAAGTTTAATTCTCCAGTAATGGAAACAATTCAAGATGAATTTATTAACATTAAAAAAAACTCCAGATTAATTGCTGCTGGTCCTCTTAGAGCACATGTGCCCAAGATGTACTTATTCCACAGAGGCTTCCATTTTCTCTTATTGTTAAAATCAATTTTCATCCATTCATTTTACCCCCTCCCCCCAACCCAGGACCACGAAACATGCATCAGGCGACCTGGCGATACGCTCATGAACTGTTGAACAAGCTCGGATAGAATATATTTTTCTATCTTGCACAGACAATATCTTCAAGCATCTACAGCAGATGGAACCGGCAATGGGTTCACAATTTGCACTACAATATGCAGATCTCTACATGGCCAAAGTCGAAGAGGAATAATTCAAAGCATGTCAAACTACTACAGAAATATTATACGACGCTTACATGTGTACCCAAGGCAATATGTGACATGAAATAAACGTGTATGTAGAGTGCAAAACATTATAAACAGGCTGTTTTACTTGCTTTATTTTTCTGTCGGAAAGAGTTAATTTTTAGGCATGGAAGTGACAGCCTCTGTCTTGTCTGTAACTTGTGGGGAATATAGTAAACGTCACTGATAAGCAAAGTACAGCCATAAAAGTTTTCCTGGCAGAATAAAACTGAGAGCAGAGGGAGATAGGAAAAGGAAAAGGTTAAAAAGTTCATGTATTTTCACTAAGGGAAACTTAATAGACTGCCACTGAACAGAGACCACAAAACATTCAATATACAGGGTGGGCCATTTATATGGATACACCTTAATAAAATGGGAATGGTTGGTGATATTCACTTCCTGTTTGTGGCACATTAGTATATGTGAGGTGGGGAACTTTTCAAAATGGGCGGTGACCATGCGGGCCATTTTGAAGTCGGCCATTTTGAATCCAACTTTTGTTTTTTTCAATATGCAGAGGGTCATGTGACATCAAACTTATTGGGAATTTCACAAGAAAAACAATGGTGTGCTTGGTCCTAATGTAACTTTATTCTTTCCTTAGTTATTTACACGTTTCTGACATGTTTCTGACCATTGAGGAGTCAGCTTGCCAGGGCTCTATTTACCTGTGTGTTCTCCTGGTCCCTGCTTCCTCCTGGATGAGCGGCTGGTCACTAGTGAGTAGGCAGATCTACTTGTGACCTGTGGCTGTGTCACTGTCCCTAGAGTATGGGTTTGCTTAAGAGGGTGTTGGGAGGGGAAGGGGGTGCAATTTTTACACCCTTGCCCTGGGTGAAATTTAGCCTAGCCCTAGAAACTGCCCTGATCCGAATGGTCACACTTGTTTTATGATGGGCCCCAAGCTGTGAGGGTCACCAAGAAGAGGTAAAGAAAGTGTTGAACATTGAGGGCCCCATGATTTGTAGTTATGTCCCTGTCTCCTTTCATAAAGTCTCTAACCTACTACCCTCTATAGGTTGTAAGCTCAAAAGGGCAGGAACCTCCTCCTAGTGTTTCTTATTCTGATGCAAGTTATATGACATGTACATGTATTGGTGACGTCTCAAACCACACATCAACAATGTACAGCGCTAAGGAATATGTTGGCGCTATATAAAACAAATAAAAAGAATGAATAGTATACATTGCCTGTATAAAAAAGGTACCTGAAGTACCATGTCACATGGGGCCTAATGCATGCACTGCCGGTAATACTGCCATGCGCAGGGAGCAAGGAGCAATGTTACCGGTACTAAAATGCAATTTTAAAATGGCCCTGTACATTTATTTATTTATAGAGGAACTCCAGTTAAATTAATGTAATAAAAAAAAAGTGCTCAATTTTTACAATAATTATGTATAATTTAGTCAGAGTTTGCCTATTGTAAAATCTTTTAAATCCCCAATTTACATTCTGACATTTATCACATGGTGACATTTTTACGGTTGGCAGGTGATGTAGCTGCTGCATGCTTTTTTGGCAGTTGGAAACAGCTGTAAACAGCTATTTCCCACAATGCAACAAGGGTCACAGACAGGAAACTGCCAGGAGTACCGGTCCTCAGAGTTTCTTGTGGGAGGGGTTTCACCACAATATCAGTCATACAGCACCCCCTGATGGTCTGTTTGTGAAAAGGAATAGATTTCTCATGTAAAAGGCAGTATCAGATACTGATTGGGATAAAGTTCAATTCTTGGTCTGAGTTTCTCTTTAAGTAGTTATATAGCGCCGACATATTACGCAGCGCTGTACAGAGTATAGTGTCTTGCCACTAACCGTCCCTCAGAGGGGCTCACAATCTAATCCCTACCATAGTCATATGTCTATATCGTGTAGTGCATGTATAATAGTCTAGCGCCAATTTAGGGGGAAGCCAATTACCTTATCTGTATGGGTTTTTTTGAGGATGTGGAAGCAAACTGGAGTGCCTGGAGGAAACCCACGCAGATGCGGGGAGAACAAACTCCTTGCAGATGTTGACCTGGCTAGGATTCCAACCGGGGGCCCAGTGCTGCAAGGGGAGAGCACTAACCACTATGATACAATGCTGCCAATATGCGATTTTAAAATTTTCTGTAGGTACAGAGCCTTACAACACTCCATTACCATTTTCTGCTCAGGTGCTCAGTCACCTGTCTCACACGTCTGTCACAAATGACATAAGTAAGGTATTTTATTATGTCCTGCCTTACAATATGTGAAGTGGACAATTAAAAAGCAAATTACATGAGCTGCAGTGACTTGGGAAATCTTGAACCAATGTCTATATATGGAGATCTCCAGTGGCGTAGCTAAGGAGCTGTGGGCCTCGATGCACGTTTTACAATGGGGCCCCCCAAGCACTCTATACATAACAATTGATACGACGCATCAAAACCTGCCAATGGCAACTACAGTGTCAGAGGTGCAAGAAGGGGGTGGGGAACAGCTTGTTAATGATTACCACTATTCAAAGTATCTATAGAAGTGATTATTATGAGCACAGGACCAATAGAGAGCTAATACTGAAGTTGAGGGAGGGCTCTTCAAGGCCCCTCTGGCCCAAGAGCCCCGATGCGGTCACAACCTCTGCAACCCCTATTGCTACGTACCTGGAGATCTCCAAATGAATAGAAACTCAAAGTATAAAATAAAGATGGACTATGAGGAAAACAAACAAAAAAACAACAACTTTAGTTTTATGTACTAATTCAATGTTTGGTTAAGATACCATTACTGCAGGCCTGAATAATACCCTCATTATTCAGGATATGCAGTTAATGGAGTGTGCTAGAAGTTTAATTCTTCAGTAATGGAAACAATTCAAGATGAATTTATTAACATTGAAAACTCCAGATTAATTGCTGCTGGTCCTCTTAGGGCACATGTGCACAAGATGTACTTATTCCACAGAGGCTTCCATTTTCTCTTATTGTTAAAATCAATTTTCAGCCATTCATTTTACCCCCTCCCCCCAACCCAGCACCACAAAACATGCATCAGGCGACCTGGTGATACACTCATGAACTGTTGAACCAGCCCGGATAGAATATATTTTTCTAGCTTGCACAAAAATAATATCTTCAAGCATTTACAGCAGATGGGAGTGGCAATGGGTTCACAATTTGCACCACAGTATGCAGATCTCTACATGGCCAAAATCGGAGAGGAATAATTCAAGGCATGTCAAACTACTACAGAAATATTATATGACGCTTGCACATTCATTTGTTTGTTATTCTAAACACGTTTATTAAAGTGTACCCAAGGCAACATGTGACATGAGATAAACATGTGTATGTAGAGTGCAAAACATTAATAACCAGGCTGTTTTACTTGCTTTATTTTGCTGTCTGAAAGGGTTAATTTTTAGGCATGGTCGTGACAGCTGTCTTGTCGGTACCTTTTGCGGAATATAGTAAACATCACTGATAAGCAAAGTACAGCCATAAAAGTTTTCCTGGCAGAATAAAACTTCTGAGAGCAGAGGGTGATAGGAAAAGGTCAAACGTTAATGTATTTTCACTAAGGGAAACTTAATAGGCTGCCACTGAGCAGAAACAACAAAACATTTAATATACTTTGTAAATTATTAAATACAGTGGTTTGAAGAAGTATTCGGCCCCCTTGAAGTTTTCCACATTTTGTCATAATTACTGCCACAAACATGAAGCAATTTTATTGAAATTCCACGTGAAAGACCAATACAAAGTGGTGTACACGTGAGAAGTGTACAAAGAGACACTGAAGCGAGAATAAATCTCGCTTCAGTGCTTATATTCAGCAGGGGCATGTGTGCCCCTGCTAAAACGCTGCTATCCCGCGGCTAAACGGGGGTCCCTTCACCCCCAAACCCACCCCTGCAAAATCAACGACCAGTTTGGTTGTATATTTTGCTGCTCTTCAGGCAGGGCTAACGGCTGCAGCCCTGCCTCTCAGCGCCGTCAATCAGTGGCGCATCGCTGCCTCTCCCCCTCCCCTCTCAGTGAAGGAAGACTGAGAGGGGCGGGGGAGAGGCGGAGATACGCGTTGACAGACGCGCGTGAGGCAGGGCTGCGGCGGTTAGCCTTGCCTCTATGCGGAAGAGGGGATGCGCTGCACGGAGGGGGATTTGGGGGTGAAGGGACCCCTGTTTAGCGGCGTGATAGCGGCGGTTTAGCAGGGGCACACATGCCCCTGCTATCTATGAGGTCTGAAGCGAGATTCATTCTCGCTTCAGACTCTCTTTAAGTTAGTTGTAGTCAGTGTAGCTCAGTGAGAGAGTGTAGTGATTGATTGCTGTGCTTAGTGCAGGCAGGTTCACTGATTCTACTGCTCTATTAGTGACTGTATATTCTTGTATTTAGCTAGTCAGTGAGTGATTAACTTCAGTTAGCTGTAGTCAGTGTACTGATTGCTGTGCTTAGTGCAGGCAGGTTAAACTTCACACTGATTCCATTGCTCTATTACTGTATACTTGTTAGCTAGCTAGCTAAGCCAGCCAGCGATCAACTTCAGTTAGTTGCAGTCACTGCCACTGTTCAGTCACTAAGGTTAGTCAGTGACATTGTACTGTACTGTTAATGCAGGCAGACCGCTGTCCACTAATTTTTGCTGTATTCAGTATCTGCGAATTGCACCGTCTGCGTATGTTTTTTTTCTTTTGTGAAAAATCAATAAAAGCCCCCATATATATATTCCGTCTGTCCTCATGCACACACACGTATTGTAAAAACAGCACACTTTCTCCACCTTGGTTCTGGTACTGGTCCACGGGCAGGGAGAGGACACTCAGATGTAGGGGGTGCAGCAGAGAGGAGTCTATCCACAGCACAGCCTGGGCCGAACCAGCAAACACCGGTGTCACCCATTTTCAGCACCTTCGCTTGACGCCGTGTGGTCATTCAGGAGCTTGACTCACAGGCATTGATGGACATGATGATGGAGGAGCAGCCCATCATGAGTTTCTCACAGACCTCCACTGTAAGCAGCACTCCCAGCAGCAGCCAATGTCCCACGCAAGTTTTGACATCCACCCCAGCAGCTAGTGGTCAGTAGCCCACCCCGGACAAGAGTGTTGTGTCCCTCAGTATGGCATCTGGGCGAGTATTGATGGCTGCCGTTGAGGAGATGATGGGGCCTGATGTGGTGGAGGAGGTTGGGCTCAGGCCAGCATCCCAAGTTTATTTTGAGGAAGATGAGGAGTCTGTGTCTGGGGATGTTGGGGCTGCAGAGGAGGTGGTGGAAGGGGGGGGGGGGGGTGTCAGGAAAAAAGGAGTATGAGTATGATGATGATGATGGGGAATGCCTGTATGTGCCTCAGGCCCCAAAAAACACATTGTATGTTGTGTTTAAGTACTAAAGTCTGTGCTCCCAACGAAAGGGTCCATGGATACTTACCATTTTTAGGGCACAATTCTCGTGCTGTGATGCCACCAATGAGAGGCCATGCCTTTCTGTGCTGCTGCTAAGTCCTAAGTCTTCCTCCTACTGCTGCTGAGGTTGTGCTTGTACTAAAGTCTGTGTTCCCAATGCCAGGGTCCACGGATACTTACAATTTTTGGGCTCATTTATCGTGCTGTGGTGCCACCAGTGAGGTGCCATACTCTCTTTCTGTACTGCCGCAGAGTGCTGCTTAGTCCTCCTGCTGCCGCCTCTCATGTTGCATTGAACAACAACAGCAGTCTGTGTACCACCACCAGGGTCCACGGACGCTACAAGTTTTGGGCTGATTTATCCGACAACTTTGCTGTCATGTCATTGCTAGAAATGGCCCGAATCTCCGATTTTCGGTTCGCGAACCGGGTTCGTGAAATTCCGCAAACGTTCGGTTCGCTCAAACTTTCGCGAACCGCAATAGACTTCAATGGGGAGGCTACTTTGAAAACTAAAAACACTTATGCTGGCCAGAAAAGTGATGGAAAAGATGTTTCAATGGGTCTAACACCTGGAGGGGGGCATGGCGGAGTGGGATAGATGCCAAAGTCCCGGGGAAAAATCTGGATTTGACGCAAAGCAGCGTTTTAAGGGCAGAAATCACATTGAATGCTAAATGGCAGGCCTAAAGTGCTATAAAACATCTTGCAGGTGTATATGTTACAGCCAGAACCCGAAGTTTGGCCACTTCTAGTTCTGGCCGGCCAATGTGCGAAGTGGCCACTGCGTTGCGGCCAATGTGAGAAATGGAATTATTCCTGTAACATTAATGTATCTTCTGGCCGCAGCGCAGCGGCCAAATGTATCACAACTTAGTTAATTTAATGCAATTAAGCCGGCGGCAATGTAACAGATGAAGCCGCTGGCTTTTGCTCTACCTCTCTCTCCTTCTCTTATGGGCAGCCGGCGGGGACACGAGTGTCCCCGAGAGTCGTTCGTCGCGCCAGGAAAGCAGAGCGGGGAGGCTGCAGACATTGCTTCTGCCAGCACCCGCTCTGCAAGAAGGGCAGGATTCCCTGCCGTGACGAATGACTCCGGGGGACACACGCGTGTCCCCACCGGCAGCCCATAACAGAGCGAGAGAGGCGGGGGGGGGGGGGGGGGGGGGGGGGAGAGAAGAGAGAGGCAGAGAAAAAGTCGGCGGCTTGGTTTGTTACATTGCCGCCGGCTTAATTGCATTAAATTAACTAAGTTGTGATACATTTGGCCGCTGCGCTGCGGCCAGAAGATACATTAATGTTACAGGAATAATTCCATTTCTCACATTGGCCGCAGCGCAGCAGCCACTTCGCACATTGGCCAGCCAGAACCCGAAGTGGCCAAACTTCGGGTTCTGGCCGTAACATATACAGCAATCAGGGAGTGTCATTAGAGTACTGCTTCACACTGACACACCAAACTCACTGTGTAACGCACCGCAAACAGCTGTTTGTGTTGCGACGGTCGTGCTGGACTGGTGCGCACCATGGCGAGAGTGCAGGCCACAATAAAGCAACGACCTTATCATGGGTGTGGCCCCCCCACACCACTACGGCAAGGTAATGAATTGGCACATGTACATGCCTTTCGTTTTGTTGATGCAGCTGCAGTGCAGCCAGAAAAATTAAGCAGGCATGTACACGCAACAGAAAAATTATTATAGCGGCTGCTGCTATCAGCGGCCTTAAAAATTCAGGAATCCACCTGGAGTCCTGGACCCTGTTGGTGGTGGCAGAGAAGCAGTCAAGTGGACTGCGGGCAGAGGTGCTGTGTGGGGAGCGACTTAGTCTTAGGGCAGGCAGTCACTCGGCGTGCAGGCAGAGATGCTGTGTATGGGGACTGACTTAGTCTTGGGGCGGGCAGTAGCCCTTCGGGATCCATGCCTCATTAATTTTGATAAAAGGTGAGGTACTGAACACTTTGTGACTTAGGCGACTTCTCTTCTCAGTGACAATGCCTCCAGCTGCGCTGAAGGTCCTTTCTGACAGGACGCTTGAGGCAGGGAAAGACAGAAGTTGGCTGGCAAATTGGGGCATCTCTGGCCACAGGTCAAGCCTGTGCACCCAGTAGTCCAAGGGTTCATCGCTGCTCACAGTGTCTACATCCACATTTAAGGCCAGGTAGTCGGCTACCTGCCGGTCCAGGCGTTGGTGGAGGGTGGATGCGGAAGGGCTAAGATGAGGCGTTTGACTAAGAAAGTCTGCATCTCCGACATCACCATGAGATCGCTGGAGCGTCCTGTCCTTGCCTGCGTGGATATGGGAGAAGGATTACTAGCAGTGGTACCTTTATTGCATTGTGCTGTGGCAGCACCCTTAAATGCATCATAAAGCATAGTTGCCAGCTTGTTCTGCAAGTGCTGCATCCTTTCTGCCTTCAGGTGAGTTGGTAACATGTCCGCCACTTTGTGCCTATACCGAGGGTCTAGTAGCGTGGCCACCCAGTAATTGTCAATCCCCTCAAGTACTATCCATCTCCTCTTGCTCTTCCTAAGTGATGTCAGGTAAGTCCTCCTCCTCCCACCAGCCACGAACAATACCACGGGAACGTTGAGCAGCACAAGCCGCCTGCGACGCCTGCTGCTGTTCTTCTGCTCCCGCCTCCTCCTCCAAAGAAACACCTTCCTCATCATCTGAGTGACTCCTCTTCCCCACACAACTCTTCCTCCTCCCCCCTCTGTGCTGCCGCAGGTGTTGAGGAAACATCTGGTTCTGATGAGAATTGATCCCACAACGCTTCCTCCCGTAACTGTCCTGTTCACGCTCCTCCACAGCTTGATCCACCACTCTACGCACGGCACGCTTCAGGAAGTACAGTAAGTGTACGGGATCAAGTTGCTGATGGTTCCTTCACTGCAACTCACCAGGTTGGTCAACTCCTCAAATGGCCGCATGAGCATGCATTCATTTCGCATCAGTGTCCAGTTGTTGGGCCACAACATCCCCATCTCCCCAGACTGTGTCCTTCTACTGTAGTTGTAGAGGTACTGAGTGACGGCTTTCTCCTGTTCTAACAGGCGAGAGAACATAAGTAGGGTCAAATTCCAGCGGGTCGAGCGTCTCACTGGAAACTTGTTGCTCCGCTGAATAATCGGCAAAACGTGCCATGGCCGTGTAAGACCGCCTGAAATGCCCACACAACTTCCTGGCCTGCTTCAGGACGTCCTCTAAGCCTGGGTACTTTGACACAAGTGAAAGGTATGCTCTGACTTGCATAAAACAATGTGCAGTCACACAGTTGCAGTTCACAGGTATGCACAGACTGGTATATCACACTGCGTGCACTCACGTAGGTAGGTGGGTGCAGTGAAGTGAACAACAGGTAGGTATATGCAGTGATGGGTATTACAATGTGCACCTGTCACACACAGACAGGTACCGGACAGGTACAGTGACACTGCGTGCGCTCACAGGTAGGTGGGTGCACTGTGAACAACAGGTAGGTATATGCAGTGATGAGTACAGCAGTAATTATACCACCAAGGGGCCAAAGGCCAGCTGCGACTGACTAACAGGGCTATATATAATGCAAGTGGGCCACAAAAAAAAAAAAAAGATCACAAGAACAAGATTAGCTCTCAAAAGAGCTGTTGAGGGGTACTTTTTTTTTTTTAGCAATAAGAATCAGCAAGGAGCAAGCCTACAAGAGCCTAACTAAGCTTTCCCTATAGGTCTCTGGGGAAGTGTAGCCTGATTGGCTACAATGTGCCTGCTGACTGTGATGTAGAGGGTCAAATTTGACCCTCATGATGCATTATGGGGGCGAACCGAACTTCCGGAAAAGTTTGTGGTTCTCCGCAATAGAAAACCCTGGAAGTTCGCCGGCAAACCGTTCGGGCCAACTATAGTCATTGCCATTGATGCAAGTAAAAAAAACAAAAACAAACAAAAAAATCATTTATAAAAACCTTTCTGGGCGTTTTGTGGTGTCCCTCACTCATCCACCGCCAAGTGCCATTGGGATTCGGCATCACCTCTGCGATTGCTTAAAGTGCATTTCCCGGTTTAAAACCAATTATTACCAAATGTTGATTTAACTTTAAAATCTATTTTCTCAAAAACGAAAAGTTCTTTTTGGAATTTGTTTTTGTTTAAGTTGTATCCCCTTATCGCCTTTATAATCCATGCAATTTGGGGGATTGTATAAGGTATGGGGGCTTTAATAATAGCTTAAATGCTATTCAGTGATCACGGCCATGTTTAACCGTGATTGCCTCATTCACGGGAAAAATCTGCTTCGAATTCGTGAGTCCGGCTCAAATGCGGAAATCAATCACGCCTTTTCCGGATTTTTTTCAATCACGACCGAATAGTCGAATCCGTGATTGGGGGGTATCCGAGCACCACTGGTGCACAGTAATAGCGGTGCATGAACAAGTAGGACACACTAGCGATATATACAGTGCTGCCCATAATTATTCATACCCCTGGCAAATTTTGACTTTGTTACTTTTATTCAACCAGCAAGTAATTTTTTTATTTATTTATTTTATTTAATTAATTTATTTATTATTATTTTTTTAACGGGAAATGACACGGGTGTCTCCCAAATTTTATTTACATTTGAGCAAAAAGTGTCCAGTCCAAATTTATTCATACCCTTCTCACTAATCAATAGGAAAGCCTTTATTGGCTGTTAAAGCAATCAAACGCTTTCTAGAATTGCAGACCAGCTTTTTGCATGTCTCCACAGGTATTTTTGCCCATTCATCTTTACTAATGAGCTCCAAATCTTTCAGGTTGGAGGGTCTTCTTGCCATCACCCTGATCTTTCGGTCCCTCCACAGATTCTCAATTGGAATCAAGTCAGGACTCTGGGCCACTCCAAAACGTTAATGTTATTGTCTGCTAACCATTTCTTTACCACTTTTGCTGTGTTTTGGGTCAATGTCATACTGAAATGTCCACTGGTGCCTAAGGGCAATTTTCTCTGCAGACTGCCTGATGTCATTGAGAAATCTCATGCACTGCTCTTTTTTCATGGTGCCGTTTACTGTGATTAGGTTCCCTGGTCCACTGTCTGAAAAACACCCCCAAAGCAGTAGGTTCCACACCACCATGTTTGACAGTGGGGATGGTGTTTTGGGTTGAAGGCTTCTTTTTTTACGCCAAATGTAGGAAACCTCATTGTGACCAAACAATTCAATTGTTGTTCTATCTGTCCATGACACAGAAGTCCAGAAGTCTTCTTCTTTGTCCAGATGAGCAATTTTAAAGGCCAAGCGAGCTTTTGTGTGCCTTATCTGGAGAAGTGGAATCCTCCTTGGTCTGCATCCGTGGACCCCAGCAGTGTGCAGTGTCCGTTAGATTGTCTGCCTTAAAGAGACTCCGTAACAAAAATTGCATCCTGTTTTTTATCATCCTACAAGTTCCAAAAGCTATTCTAATGTGTTCTGGCTTACTGCAGCACTTTATACTATCACAGTCTCTGTAATAAATCAACTTATCTCTCTCTTGTCAGACTTGTCAGCCTGTGTCTGGAAGGCTGCCAAGTTCTTCAGTGTTGTGGTTCTGCTATGAACTCCCCCTTCCAGGCCCCTCTCTGCACACTGCCTGTGTGTTGTTTAGATTAGAGCAGCTTCTCTCTTCTCTCTTATCTTTTACAAGCTGGATAAATCGTCCTCTGAGCTGGCTGGGCTTTCACATACTGGAGAATTACAGACAAGGGCAAAGCTGTTTGCAGGAAGAAAAGAGCAGCCTGAAACTTCAGTGTATGAGAGATGCAGGGGGAAAGAAACACACAAATGATCTCTTGAGATTCAAAAGGAAGTCTGTATACAGCCTGCTTGTGTATGGATGTATTTTCTATGTGTGGACATACTGTACATCAACCTACTTCCTGTTTTGGTGGCCATTTTGTTTGTTTATAAACAAACTTTTTAAAACGTTTTTTAACCACTTTTAATGCGGCGGGGAGCGGCGAAATTGTGACAGAGGGTAATAGGAGATGTCCCCTAACGCACTGGTATGTTTACTTTTGTGCGATTTTAACAATACAGATTCTCTTTAAAGACATTGCCAACAGCAGAGCCCAGATTCACCAGGATGGCCTTGGTGGTGATCCTTGGATTCTTTTTCACCTCTCATTATTCTCCTGGCCAGCACAGGTGTTACTTTTGGCTTCCGACCACGTGCTCTGAGATTTTTCACAGTGCGGAACATTTTTTTAAAAAATAATTGTTTGCACTGTAACCACTGGAACTTGAAAACATTTATAAATGGCCTTGTAGCGCTTTCCTGACTTGTGAGGTCTTCACCGAGCTCCTTTGTCTTAGCCATGACTGTACACAAACCACCTGCAGAGAGCTGCTGTTTTGTTGAGTTAATTAAAACAGCTGTTTCCAATTAATCAGGGTAATTAGGATGCTTTAGACTTGCTTGGAGTATTTGGAATGGTATAGTACTTTGGGTTTTCCCACAGCCTGTGACAGTTTGTGAAGGTTATGAATAATTTTGGACGAACACTTTTTGCTCAAATGTAAATAAAAAGCGGAGAATTTTTTTTTTGCACAATAATGCCTCGTGTACATCGTCTTTTCTTTTGGGAAAATTGACTTACTGGTTGAATACAAATGTCTTTAAAGGGTAACCAGAGACGAAACACCCTCATGTATTTTACCATATAAATCAGTGGGGAAAAAAACACCTACCCTGCTTTCTGTTTCATTCTGCACTGCACAGCTTGCTTTTAATCAGCCCTGATAAAATCCCCGACTGAGTATTCAATCTGGCTTTGCTCAGGAATATTTATAGCTCAGTCTGTGTTCTCTCATGTCTTTTCAAGTCCAAGACTGCCCCCTGCTGGCTCTGCTCAGGAATCATTATAGCAAAGCCAGACAGAATGCTCAGTCAGGGATTTTATCATGGCTGATTAGAAGCAAGCTGTGCAGTGCAGAATGAAACAGAAAGCAAGGTAGGCGTTTTCTCTAATGTTCCCACTGATCTATATGGTAAAATACACGAGGGTGCGTCGTCTCTGGTTCACTTTAAGTCAAAATGTGCCAGGGGTATGAATAATTATTGGCAGCACTGTATGTTGGCAGTATGAATATGGCATACCCCCATGTTGCTCTCAAATTGTCATTTTTTAAGCCCCACTTTGAATTACTCCCACAACCACATTCTCCAGTGCTCTGGAGGAGGAGGACCATCATGAGGCAAGTATAACCTATACTGCAGTAAGGGGACCCACAGAGTGTCTTTGGCAGAATGGAGTCTTTAACACACATTGGGGGGGGGGGGGGGGGTGGAGCTGCTGTGGCTGTTTCCCTAAACACTGTCGAGGGATTGGGAGCAAACTATGCCCCCTCACCAGTGGCGTATCTAGAGGGGTTCATGCATGGCTTGTGCCATGGGCGCCGCAGCTCCATTTCTGCTCCAATCATCCCGCATGCTGCACTAGGTTATGCCTCACTACCTATACTGGTGGGGCATTTACCCTGGGGGACAAATTACCTTTTCTAGGGGGTGGAGGAGGAACAACTCTCACAACCTATACCGGTGGGCTTTTTATACCAGGGGAAAAAACTCTCACTACCTATACTGGGCGGCTAGTTATACTGAGATAGGCTACGTTTAGGGGGACAGCCCTCATTACCTTTACAGGGTGGGCTACTTGTACTGAGGGACATCTCATTACCAACCTGCTTAGTTGCTATATTACCCAACAGGGTGCTGTACTGTTCAGTTGGAAGCTGGAAGCACCAGTGTAACATCACTGGAAGTTTTGAGGACCCGGTGAGCATAAGGATGGGGGTGGGGAGAATTGTGGAAAGGAAAGCGTTCCCTACTACAAGTTTGGAGGGGGGGGGGGGGGGGGGAGTGTACGAATAATGTATAGGAAAAAGGCAGAAACCCCTTTAATATTAAAGCCTAAGGAACTATATACAAGCAGAAAGTGGTACACTACACTCAAGTGCAGTTTGATTGGCTAATCAATAATTGATTTGACTACCTCAATGTAGTAAGAGTTTACCTACACAATTTGTTCATGGTATTTAAAATCTGTTGGCCCTAAAACTACATGGAGGTGGTAAAATTAGCCAATCAAAACTGAAGGTTTGAGGAGCAAGAAATTTCAACACTGGAGCATCAAGATCTAGATCTTCTTTATACCTCCACTTTAACCACTTCACCCTTGAGTCGTTTTTCACCTTATGCATCAGAGCAATTTTCACCTCCCATTCATTCGCCAAGAACTTTATCACTGCTTATCGCAATTAATTGATGTATATCTTGTTTTTACCGCCACTAATTAGGCTTTCTTTGGGTGGTACATTTTGCTAAGAATTATTTTTTTCTGAATGCATTTTGATGGGAATATTAGGGGGAAAAAAAAGGAAAAAATTTATTTTCAGCCATTATAGCTTTAAAATAATACGTGCTACCATAATTAAAACCCACATATTTTATTTGCCCATTTGTCCCAGTTATTACACCATTTAAATTATGTCCCTATCCCAATGAATGGCACCAATATTTTATTTGGAAATAAAAAAAGGTGCATTTTTTTCAGTTCTGCTTCCATTACCATTTACATGCATAACATTTTAAAAATAGTACTTTACCCTCTTGATATGCATATAAAAAAATGTATTATTTGGGTATGTTTTGGAGTGTGGGAGGTAAACAGTTAATTTTACATGTAACTGATGTACAGTATGTTTATTAAGAAAAAATGTATATATGTATGTATGTATGTATGTAGTTTTACTATGTGGCCACAAGATGGTCTTAGTCTTTTTTTTTCTTCCTGTAAGCAAGCAATCACGCTTACAGGAAGTGAAGTGAGGACGTGAAACTTTTTTTCCCTTAAAAAGATTGCGGCTTCTCATAGAAGCCGTCGGTAACAGGGACTTAGATCAATAAATGGGAACTGCATTCCCATTCACTGATCTCCAGGCGGCAGCACGAAGCTCGTGGGGACACGCACGATCGGGCGTGGGAGCCTTTTGGACGTAGCAGATACGTCCAAAAGGCTTAAATAGTTAATGCACAAATCCATAAATGTTTTCAAAAATAAAAGTTGTGGATCAACGGACAACACGGTTCAGGATGCACATACAAGCTGCCAGAGGAAGGTCAGCAATCGTTTTTGGGTGTCATTAGCACTTTTTCAAGACCGCTTGTGCATAACCGTTTGGTTACCCACTAAACTTTACAAACACACATAGCGGCTTAGCACTCCAAACACTGCATTAAAAAACGGACCTCCATTTAGGTGCACATATAATAAAATGCCACAGGTGCCAATCGAAATTGAATGTGTATATGCACCACAAGTGGGTGGGATCTACACTATGTGAGTCTCAGAGGGAAGTACAGTCCCAATCACAGGAAGAATAGGCTTGTATAGCTGATCATGTGACAGGTGCATATTACTGTGACATGGAAGCAACATGTACATATACATCACTGCCAGTTCAGCTTTACAGAAAAGAGGTTTTCTTTTAGGAATTGTATTTATTGCTTACAAATCCTGACTGGCTTTTTGTATTGTAACTGAAATTTGGGCCATCAAATACTGAATATGGATGCTACAGGTATTGAATAAAACATGTTTCATTAAGAAAACTCAGCAACGGGGTCAGAAAAATTTGTGTTTCCAATCACAGCTTCCTCGGTATTCAAAATTCTGTAATAATAAATGCTTCCAATATTAAAGGGATCCTGAGGTGATAGAGCGATATGGAGGCTGCCATATGTAATTACTTCTAAACAATGGACGTTGCCTTGCTGTCGCCCTGATCCCGAGTCTCTAAGGCTGGGTGCACGCATTGCAGAAACGCTAGCTTGCAGAAAACGCGTTTTTGTCTCTAATGAAAGTCTATGGGCCGCAGGGAAAAAACCGCGTATGCGTTCTCTATGCGTTTTTAAAGCGGTGTGTTCAAAAACGCTGATTTTTGTTGCATAATGTGCAGGAATGCTGCTAAAACGCACATAATGAAAGTCAATGGGAACGCAATGGTATGCGTTTTCATATGAGTTTTTTTTTTTTTTTTTTTTTTTAAATGTTTTACTGTATTTTCGCTTCCTCTTGTCTTTCAAGTGATCCGCAAACACATTAAAACGCATGAAAAACCCATTGCAAACGCACCAAAAACGCCAAATAAAAGCCAACAGAATTAACAGAAACCATGACAGAAAAATGCAGCCTTTCACGCTATGTCATTTGTGAACCCAGCCTAATACTTTTAGCCATAGACCCAGAATAAGCATGCAGCTTAGATATTTGACTGGATTTGCCTTATGCTTGTTTCAGGGTTAAGACTCAAACAATAATGATGCCAGAAGAACAAGTGTGCTAAGCAACTTGTATTGCTTGAAAGGAAATAAAATATAGCAGCTTCCATATCATGCTCACCTTGGGTTCACTTTACCCACTTGAGGACCCACCCTTTACCCCCCCTTAAGGACCAGCGCTGTTTGTTGTGATCTGTGCTGGGTGGGCTCTGCAGCCCCCAGCACAGATCAGGATGCAGGCAGAGCGACCAGATCGCCCCCTTTTTTCCCCCCTATGGGGATGATGTGCAGGGGGGGTCTGATCGCTCCTGCGTGCAGGCTAGTTGCGGGGGGGGGGGGGGCACCTCAAAGCCCCCCTCCGCGGCGACATTCACCCCCCTCCCTCTCCTACCTCTCCCCCCGGTGATCCGGGCTGCACAGGACGCTATCCGTCCTGTGCAGCCAGTGACAGGACGTCCCCTGTCACATGGCGGCGATCCCCGGCCGCTGATTGGCCGGGGATCAACGATCTGCCTTACGGCGCTGCTGCGCAGCAGTGCCGTACAATGTAAACAAAGCGGATTATTTCCGCTTGTGTTTACATTTAGCCTGCGAGCCGCCATCGGCGGCCCGCAGGCTATTCACGGAGCCCCCCGCCGTGAATTGACAGGAAGCAGCCGCTCGCGCGAGCGGCTGCTTCCTGATTAATCAGCCTGCAGCTGGCGACGCAGTACTGCGTCGCTGGTCCTGCAGCTGCCACTTTGCCGACGCACGGTATAAGCAAGCGGTTGGCAAGTGGTTAAAAGAATCATCAGCGAAAAAAAACAAAAATCCACTTTACTCACCTGGGGCTTTCTCCAGCCCCTTGCAGCCGACTGTCCCACGCTGACCGCTCCGCTCTCCGCCGCCGTCCCGGGCTCCCCGCATAGGTTGACCTCAAGGTCGTCCTTACTGCGCCTGCGTGAAGCGCCGCTGTCAATCAAGGCCACGTTGTCCGCAGCTTACTGCGCAGGCTGTAGACAACATCTGATTGATTCCGCTTACGATTCCTTTAAAGTGGTATGAAATGCAGCATTTCCTCTTTCCTTCCTTCTTTTATTTACATTGTAAAATCTACTACCACAGAAAAATTGAAGCAGAATAGCATTCAAACCGTTAAACACAGCTCTTTCTTATTGAATGTAAAGCTTGCTGCCACATCCCAAGAGGTGATAACAGGTTTTGTTTACATTCCGTGTTCAGATACATTTAGGGCAGCTTGGTGACATACTGGTTAGCATTCTCGCCTTGCAGCACTGAATCCCCAGTTCAAATCCCAGCCAGGGCACTATCTGCAAGGAGTTTGTATGGGCTCCCTGTGTCTGCATGGGTTTACTCTGGGCACTCCAGTTTTTCCCCACACTCCAAAAAACATACTTCCACCCAAAAATTGGCACTAGACTACGATACATACATTACATAATACATAGATAGACGTACGACTATGGCAAAAATTAGATTGTGAGCCTGTATGAGGAACAGTTAAGTGACAAGACAATATACTCGGTGCTGCACTGCAGAAGATGTTTGCGGTAAAATACTAAAAATAATAATGAATAATAATAATAATGAACAACAACAACAACATTAGTAAACTGCCGAAACTGAGCTGAGAAGGAGAAAGGGCTGAGAAGTGATCACTAGATAGATTTTATGATATAAATACAGCAGTTATGCATTAAAATGCGATAGCAGCTTTCAGAGCAGATAAGCTGTACTATGGGAATTTGTAGACAGACAATATTACTTGTGCACATAAGCAAATATGATAACTGTATGGGTAATCAAAAGTAGGAAAACACATTTTTTTATTGAATGTTATGTCAGGCTGGGAACACACTAGGCAGTGCGGGAAACGTGGGATTTTGCTGCATATGTGTTTGTGCGTTTTACGCGCGTTTGCATTTTTCCCGCCAATTCGTTTTTCTTGCGTTTTAGGGTCACTTATTTAAATTGTATATGCGTTTTATGCAAATCACTAGGAAGTCAACAGGAAGCAGAAATAAATTATTAAAAAAAAAAAAACACATACAAAAACGCACTAAATCGCAATACCTCTGCCTCACTATTGACTCATTATGTGCGTTTTTCAAAAATATCTTACAAAACCAACATTTTCAAAAACGCACATTGCAGAATGCGAGCATATGCGTTTTTTCATGCAGCCCATCGACTTGCCTTATGTGTGTTTTCTGCAACGCTAGCGTTTTTTGCCTAGTGTGTTCCCAGCCGCAGAGATTTATCCCATTTTAAGTATTCAAGAATGACAGAAGGCACTAATAATGTAGCATGAGGGCTCAATTATGCCGATAGAAGATTTTTTTTTTTGATAGAAGACACTCACCCACACTTAGGCTCCCTGCACACTGCAAATCCGATTTGCGATTCCGATTTTCCCTGAATGCTATCAACAGAAAAACGCAGCATGCAGTAATGATTAACCACTTCACCTCAAAGGGTTTTTCCTTTTAAAAAAACAGAGCAATTTTCACCCATCAGCGCTCCTTCCATTCATTCACCTATAACTTTATTACTACTTATCACAACGACACAATCTATATCTTGTTTTTTTCGCCACTGATTAGGCTTTCTTTGGGAGGGTACTTTGATAAGAATTTTATTTTAACTCAGTTTTAATGGGAATAATAATAAGAAAAAAAAATATTATTTCTCAGTTTTCGGCCATTATAGTTTAACCACTTGCCGACCGCACGCTTATACCGTGCGTCGGCAAAGTGGCAGCTGCAGGACCAGCGACGCAGTACTGCGTCGCCAGCTGCAGGCTGATTAATCAGGAAGCAGCCGCTCGTGCGAGCGGCTGCTTCCTGTTAATTCACGGCGGGGGGCTCCGTGAATAGCCTGCGGGCCGCCGATGGCGGCTCGCAAGCTAAATGTAAACACAAGCGGAAATAATCCGCTTTGTTTACATTTGTACGGCGCTGCTGCGCAGCAGCGCCGTAAGGCAGATCGGCGATCCCCGGCCAATCAGCGGCCGGGGATCGCCGCCATGTGACAGGGGACGTCCTGTCACTGGCTGCACAGGACGGATAGCGTCCTGTGCAGCCCAGATCTCCCGGGGGAGCAGGTAGGAGAGGGAGGGGGGAGAATGTCGCCGCGGAGGGGGGCTTTGAGGTGCCCCCCCCCGCAACATGCCTGAAGCCAGGAGCGATCAGACCCCCCCTGCACATCATCCCCATAGGGGGGAAAAAAGGGGGGCGATCTGATCGCTCTATGTGCACCCTGATCTGTGCTGGGGGCTGCAGAGCCCACCCAGCACAGATCATAACAAACAGCGCTGGTCCTTAAGGGGGGGTAAAGGGTGGGTCCTCAAGTGGTTAAAAAAAAAAACATGCTACCGGAATTAAAACCCACACATTTTATTTGCCCATTTGTATCGGTTATTGCAAAATTTTTCCCTAGTACAATGTATGGCGGCAATATTTTATTTGGAAATAAAAGGTGCATATTTTCAGTTTTGTTTCTATCCCTAATTACACGCCCATAATTTATAAAGTAATAGTATACAGTTTTTATATACATATTAAAAAAGTTCAGTCCCTAAGGTAACTATTTATGCATTTTTTTTATTTGTAATTTTTTAATTAAAAATAAAAAAATATGGTAACTTTAGGGGAGTGTGGGAGGTGAGGGGTTAATAAAAAAAAAATGTAATATTACAATTTGGCCACAATATGTCCTCGGTGCTGACTTCAGCTGACCGTACTATTAGTACGGTCAGGGCCGGATTTGTACTCTCCAGTGCCCTAGGCCTGCTGTCACCAAACACCACCCCCCCCCCCCCCCCCCCCCCCACACCACCCAAAAATATTCTGTCCAACATTCTGACTAGCGATCACTGGTTTGAAAGGGCTCATTTCAGTTGTGCTGCTCTGCCCCCCATTCAACAAATAATTCCTGTAATTTGCGCTCCTGCTCAAATGTGCACAGCAGCCGATAGTGTGTTCTGGGCATGTATACTTGAGAAATGACGCTGATGTATGACCGGTGCTCGTCAAGAATGCATAACACTGTACCGGCCTCGGTTGCTGTGCACATCTGGGCAGAAGCAGGAAATTACAGGGAGCGCGAGTGGCCAGAGCATGCGCTGCTTCTTTGTCCTCTGTGCGACTGGCTGCAGTTGGAGCCACAAATAGGTGACAGGGCAGTGCAATGGAGAGAAGCCCGTCCCTGTCAAGACCCACTTTGGATGTTCTGTTGTAATTAGAGTCGACCTGAACTCAGAACTTCCTCTCTGCTCTAAAAGATATGCAACAACATAACCTTTAACCACTTCAGCCTACAGCTTCGAAAATCTTATGCATCCGAGCAATGTTCACCTCCCATTCATTCGCGAATAACTTTATCGCTACTTATCAAAATTAATTGATCTATATCTCGTTTTTTCCGCCACTAATTAGGCTTTCTTTGGGTAGTACATTTTGCTAAGAGGCACTTTACTGTAAATGCATTTTAACAGGAAGATTAAGATAGAAATGGAAAAAAATCATTATTTCTCAGTTTTTGGCCATTATAGTTTAAAATTAATACATGCTACAGTAATTAAAACCTATGCATTTTATGTGCACATTTGTCCCGCTTATTACACCGTTTAAATTACGTCCCTATCGCCGATATTTTCTTTAGAAATAAAGGTGCATTTTTTCAATTTGCTTCCATCACTATTTACAAGCTTATAATTTTAAAAAAATTTAATAAGATACTCTCTTGACATGTATATTTAAAAAGTTCAGACCCTTAGGTAACTATTTATGTAGTTTTTTTTTTTTTTTTTAATTGTAATTTTTTTTATTTTTTTTTAATACAAAAATGTATTTGGGTAATTTTAGTTTGTGAGGGAAACTGCTAATTTTAGATGTAATATAATGTATTTTTTTATTTAATAAAAGTATGTGGGTGCAGTTTACTATTTGGCCACAAGATGGCCACATTCAAAAAATTCCTGGATGCGAACAATGTCGCATCTAGGAACTAAAATGAAGAGAAGAAGTTTCCTGGGGGCAGAAATACCACACTCTCTGATGAGAAAGCGTCGGTATTTCTGCCGGGGACTTAGATCGGTGAATGGGAATTATATTCCCATTCACTGATCGGGGGGGCAGCGGGAGGCAGCGGGAGCGCGCTCGGGCGCGCGCCCGATCGCGCGCACCACACGGCTGCAGCACCACTGCCTATCTGGATGGATATATGCGTCCAGATATGGCGAAGTGGTTAAAGAAAAACATTTCTTTGTTACAGCTGATACAAATCCTACAATAAATCTGCAGTGTGTCTACTTCCTGCTTTCATAGAAGCAGACATATCGTTAACATCCTGTGCTTTCATATGAGCTTAGATGTTGTGGCAGTCAGGTGACACAGTGTAGAGATCAAATTACAACTTGTGATTAGACACAGATGATGGGGAATTATACAGGCTCTCTAAATACATACATGGTACATTTCTCTGTTTTCCTTCTGTCCTGTGCAAGAGTTCAGCTCCACTTTAAAGCATCTGAATGACATTTAGATTTGCTGAAAAATCTATGTATCAGTTTTGAATGCTGAATGTACATATGGTGGTGTGCTCTAACATATTGACAGTATACGGGAACAAAGTCTGAAGAAGGCTTATTAGCAGAAAGCTTACTCTTTTTCTTTTAAGCCAATACATGGTATCATACTGGTTCAAACTCTCTGCTTTCGCTGATGGCTAAGATGGTACAATGCTCTACTGCTACAGGAAAGCAGAAGGATGCCAACCCACACACACTAGCATAGAGGTAGTAACAGCTCAGGTGAAAATTTAGCAATGAAAGGGAAGCAAACTACATTTTTTATTCTGGCAGTTCTCATAGATGGTAGGAGCTGAAGGACAGAAAATGAGTCAGGAAGGAGTTAACTGTAGCAAGTAAAAGATCACTGCTAGCTGGGGAAAAAAAAGACAGTCATAAATTAGGGTTAGAAAGTAATGAACAACTGCTGGAGTCAGTGTCACAGCTATAAAAGATGTGAAGAAACTAGCAGCGCTTACTGATGTTTGTAAATGCCTGCATTAAAACTCAGCTGAACTTAGTTCTATCTGTTTTGTAATGTAAATCCATGGTATTTCTCACATCCACTTGTACTGTATGTCCATCAATGGATCATCAGGTGATGGCAGATTAGTCCGCGGTGCGCCCTTACTGCAGCTATAAATGGGATGTAGGATGCACATGCGCAGTACATCTGAAGAAGTCTGTAGTGGCGAAACGTGTCACGTGCTGCGTGACTTCAGATCCGGAAGTGGTCCGCTGTACGGCGTCCCCCGTGCCTCCGCATTCCTCCTCTCGGTAGCCGCTCGCAGAGACCCACACACCCGCTGCCCTTGGTGCTCATACACTGAGCCGGGAGGAGGACCGAATCCAGAGCAGTGGAGTTTTGTCCATGACATCCTGCTGGCTATGGCAATCTGATCGAGGTTTGACCCAGTATATAGGGTCAGTAATGACTGCATATATGTGTAATGCATAGAGGCATGCATATTTGCATACGGGGTGACAACTGCATGGAAGCATTACATTAGGACACCATCCATCTGACGATCATACTAGTGGAGCTATAAAATTATGGGGTCAGAAGATTGTGATATATATGTATATATAAAAAAACCCAAAAAGTTTGCTTTCCTAAAACAGAAAGAATTTGCAATAATTCAGGTTGGAGTAAGCTTGAGATGTCTCCCAGAGCAACACCGCTGAATATATGAAAATTAACCATTGTTGCCCTTAGAAGCTAAACACACCTCCAGAACCGCTGGAATGCAATGATGTGTCAGCTTGTTAATTTGTACAGAGCCATAATAATCCAACATGCATACAGACTGTTTCGGATTGTTTGATCCTCATCAGTGCATAGCATGGATTAATCTGGCTCTATGGAGTAGGGCTTGTGAATCCAAGAGGCCAGGGATGGATCTAGGGGGGGGGGCAAGCGGGTATCTTGCCCCAGGCGCAGTTTGTTGAATTCTTAAAAAGGCGGCAAAATGAATGGCAGTTTAGGCGCCAAAACCTGACCTTTAGGCGCCAAAACCTGACCTTGCCCCAGGCACCACTTGGTCTTGATCCGTCCCTGCAAGAGGCACAGACTAACCAGCAAGCTCATGGTGACCCAGAACTCATTGGAGTGTGTAAGGGACTACAATGGTCCTAAAAGCCCCCTTACCAAGATGTTAAGAAAAACAAAAGTTTGCTTTCCTAAAACAGAAAGAATTTGCAATAATTCAGGTTGGAGTGAGCTTGAGATGTCTCCCAGTGCATCACTGCTGAATATATGCAAATTAATATATACAACACGTAATCCAGCAATAGGAGTGCACTCCAAACAAGGATTCTTCTTTTTTTGCAATAGTCCCTTATTACTATAGGCTTCACTTGGTTTTTAATGGGGTTTTTAAATTTGATATACATAGTTTGTGATTTTTGATATTTGCATTAATAAAGTGTTCATATTTCAACGCTCAGTGCTCCCGAACTTAGATCAATGACTGGGATTTGTTTCCCCATTCATTGATCTAGCAGCTGACGATCGTCGGTACCGAGCGCGGGGAGGGGGGGGGCGCAGTCGGAGGGAAGTAGTACCTACGCCCCCTGCACAGAGTTGTGGCATTCTGCAGGGGCGTAGTTACTCGTCCCGGCAGAGGGGAAATGGTTAAAAATCGGAATCGCATGTAAAAATGATGAAAAATTGGAATCGGAATCGCATGCAGTGTGCAGGGAGCCTTAAAAGGTGAAAACCACCTACGTATGGTAAGTGGTAAAGTACATAGTCAAAGGTTACCGTCCATGAAAACTGCAAGCCAAGGCAAGCTTTAGCGCCAGAGTTATACCCTATTGAAATATTACTGCTAAGAGTCAGAAGGAAATCCCCCAGTGTCAGGAGAAAGCCCCTCCCCTTTGACCTTTCAAGCCTGCTCATTGGTCCACTTACATCTGCTTCCACTTCTGGAGCTCCTGAAGCTTTAGTCTCAATATAAGTTCATACATCGTGACGTATGTCATCATAAGTTCAGTTTATACTGTGCACGTTAACGTCAGGGTCACTGTAATAAGTCTAAGTATACTTTGATTTTAAATAAAGAGGTAATAGGACATAATTGCATTGTGTAATATAAGACCCTTTTGATTACTGAGCAGTACTGAGTGGGCTAGCCGGAAAAAAAAAGTTTTTGGTTATGAAGAAATTGGTTTCAAAACAAGTGGTACTTTAAAAAGATTCAAGAGGTACTTTAGCCTGTATTTTTGTTGTTGAAAATAACCTTTCACTGCAATAATTATACAAAATAAATAAATACTATGAATAAGCTAATACTCTGGGACATAGAGTACTTACAATCCACATTGAAAGCAGATGTTTCCCAGTACTTCCAAGCTGCAGGAATCACTGGGAAACAAGAGAAACCAGTATTCAAATGGTGCAGTACACCTGAAAAGGGCCGGGCCACGGCAGAGGCAAGAAAGGCTCCAGCTTCAGGGAGCAGTGTAGGAGGCGGCGCACAACTCACTCAGCTATCATTCCCTTATTGTGTTTGTAGCAGAGAGAAATGAGAAAAGGGATACATGGCAATGACTGCAAGCCAGATAACTAGAGATTAAGGTTTTGGGGGCTCTGGGGCGCCTCTTAGTCTAATAAGAATCAGTGTATGACATCTGGGGTGGGAGGGATGGAGAGGTATCTCAGACTTGGGAGCTGGAGGACCTTGTCCTGGTTCTGCACCTGAATAATTAGGCTAGGTTGAGTATATAAGTTTTAGATTTACAAAAGGTAGTTTACAAGAATTGCAACCACCCTCCGAGCCGGCAGGGAGATCCCTGCTCAGGTTTTCCAGGTTTTTAGCTGGACCTTAGGAGCGCGACCATCTAGTTCCTGCATCATGCATGAACAAGATGGTCGCACTCCTAAGGTCCAGCTAAAAATCTACTACTACTTTTCAACTGAGGTGTAATAGGATTAACAAAATAAAATTTAGCTCCATCCAGTATAATAAAACACCTAAAATCAGTTTTAAAAAAAGAATACATGAGGCCGAAAAAAAATGAACTCATGCTTACTTTTGGCTTCTTCCTGCCCCTAAAAGTCTATGTCCTTCGTCGCAGTTCTGCTTTCACCTGGTCTTCTGCTGTCCCCTCTGTAGCGGCCGGCGACCCGGCCAAGTCGATGGCTTCTGTGGTCGTGACACTGCTGTTTTGCTACGGAACAGTAGAAGACAGGGTGAGAGCGGAACTGTAGCGAGGGACACAGAGAATTCTAGGGACTGGAAGAAGCCCTAAGTAAAGATGCATTTACTTTTTTCGAGTTTGTGTATCCTTTAAAGGGAATCTAAAGTGAAAATAAAAACTTATAATGATTTGTATGTGTAGTACAGACACTAAGTCCAAGGAGGACAGGCCCTATAGGTACTAGAAAGCACAGGTAAGTCGCTTTATATCTAAAAGTGCTGTTTGCTCAAATGGAGGGAACAGGCGTATCAGGTTACTCCTCAGTAGGTTAGAACACTTCTCATAAGTGCAGAGACCAATATATAATGTGGAGGTCTTTGCTGATCCCCCACAAAAACAATTGTGGTGTAGCTATTCCACATAGAGGTCGCATGTAAACCTACTACACTATACAGAATACATAGCTCCCAACTGTCCCTTTTTTGGAGGGACAGTCCCTTTTTGGGAGCCCTGTCCCTCTGTCCCTCTTTCACCCTCATTTGTCCCTCTTTCAGGACTTTGTCCCTCTTTCTATGTAAATATATATATTTCTATACTAAAAATGTGTTTGATTGACTCTAAACTTTATTCCCAACCTTTAAATTGATATATTACTAATTTTAAAATGTTACTATGAAGGAAAATGAACCAGGATAGAAAGGACCAGTGTGGTTTGAATGATAAAACAACATATTTTTCTTATGAAATCTTTATGGTGTGCGTGACTAGAGGCGTGGTGAGGGCGTGGCCAGGGGTGTGGCTGGGGCGTGGCTTAAGTGTCCCTTTTTCTCATCTCAAAAAGTTGGGAGGTATGAGAATATACAACAGGTAAGCTCAGATGCAGGCTTGATAACCTGCATAGGGAGCCCCTTAGTAGTATAGTATATGCTGCAAAGTGAAAATACTGGAGAGATTGCAGAGTGGATATGAGGTGCTATTTACAAAAGTGCTGCAATATGGAACTCTAACATGTTTCACCCTACGGCTTTTTCAAAGAGTGCTATACATATATACAGTAATTATTTACAAAGTGCAAGCCCCCCACCAGTAGCAATTCCCCCAGCAAACGCCCAAGTCAGAGCTGAATTGCCTTGTGAGGCACAGGTTTTTATACTGAAGACTGGTGGGGGAAACGCCCAAACAGGGTGTGTGCACGCATTACATTCATGCTCGTTACAGGGTAGGTACAAGCCATGCATCTTATCAAGGAGGGGAGGGAACTACCCTCCTCTCTGTGTTTGTCAGAGGTGAGCCTATTTACATGTGTTGGCCTAAATTTGCATGCAACGTAAAGTACGCATCGCATCCTGTCATGCGTGCTGTAGATAGCCTAAATTTGCATGCAACATAAAGTACGCGTCACCTCCTGTCATGCGTACTATAGGAGATCAAATTAGCATGCGACGCCATGTACGCATCGCTGGCGTACATATCAAATTTGCATGCGACGTACCATACGCCTGACCTCAGGTCATGCGTGCACGGGAACTTCCGCTCTGAGCATTGCAGTGTTCCGTAGTTATGACAACCACACGTTATGTGTGCATGTTGTCACTATGGCAACAGTGGCCATTTTAAATTTATAATGTAAACAAAGTTAAAAAGGGGAAGATTACAAGGAGGAATGTATACATCCGCTTCACATGCGTCTTGATAGTCCGCATGCGACGCGTTAATGTACGCATCTCCTATGTGAAACTTGAAGGCACCGCATAGCAGGACGCATGACTCCCTCTTCACATGCGTCATAACAATCCGCATGTGATGTGTACAAGCAGACGTGTACAGTGGTTAGACAAATGCTGTTCAAAAAGAGTAATCCTAGGTACATGCTCGGATGTACGAATGTATCTATAAGCATCACTGTACATGTAATGTGTCTGTCTCACAGAAAGCATGCTAAGTTGAAATCTTCGTTCAGTCCATTAGGGGCAATGGTATCTAGACGGAAAATCCACTGTGACTCGATTTGTGTTAGTTTTTTAGCTAGATTTCCTCCCCTAAGATGTTTTTTTCCATTCCTGGATCCCCCAGAATTTGAGATCAAATCTCGATGACGGGTGTATCTGGTTCATATGTCTGGAGATGGCGGTGTCATTTCTATGCTTAATGTCTCCAATATGTTCAAGGAGACGTGTGTAGTACAGCTATGAAATAAAACATTCGGAGCAGAGACATGAGTCTAATATTGTTTCCGGTACAGGAAGCGTTAAAGGAATACTTAAGTCAGGGAAAAAAAATGACATTTACTCACCTGGGGCATCCCTCAGCTCCCCGAAGCTGGATGGTGCCCTCGCAGCCCCGCTCCGATCGTCCTGTCCCCGCCGGCGGCTACTTCCGTTTCGGCGACAGCCGCCGACAGGCTGGGAACGCGGCTGATTTTCCGCGTTCCCAGCCGCTGCTATCACTCTCTATGCTGCTATAGCGTATATATAGACGCTATAGCAGCATAGAGGGTGATAGCAGCGGCTGGGAACGCGGAAAATCAGCCGCGTTCCCAGCCTGTCGGCGGCTGTCGCCGAAACGGAAGTAGCCGCCGGCGGGGACAGGACGATCGGAGCGGGGCTGCGAGGGCACCATCCAGCTTCGGGGAGCTGAGGGATGCCCCAGGTGAGTAAATGTCATTTTTTTTTCCTGACTTAAGTATTCCTTTAAAGAGGTTCTTTGGGATTCTAAAAATCAAACAAGCTGACACTTACCTGGGGCTTCTATCGGCCAGTGAACTTTTGAACTGTACTCTGCAAAGCAAACGAAAATACAATGACTGACAGTTGAGATAACAAGCTTCAGAAGACCGAGCTCTCTGCGACTTTGAAAGTGATAGAGATCATTGGCGCTTTTGCATAGATAACTGACGTTTAAGAGCCCATTCACACTTGAGCGTTTTGCCGGCGATTTCGGCAAAATGCTCTAACGCTTTTCAAAGCGCTAGGGTAATAAAAGTCTATGGGCCTGCACCATTTTCAGGCGATTTCCCGGCGATCGCATTTTAGTGCTGTAGAAGCACAAGACGCGATTGCTTAAAAAAAAACAAAACAAAAACAAACAGAGGTGTGAATGGTGATTTTTTTTGGCGTTAATCGCAAAAATCGCTGTGACCAGCAGCGGGGAACGGAGCATCAGAAGAGGACAGCGTGGGACATTACCACTGCAGGGGGCCGATAGAAGCCCCAGGTAAGTGTCAGCTTGTTTGAGTTTTAGGATGCAAAAGAACTCCTTTAACCTCCTTAGCAGCTCTGTGGCCCCAGGAGTCCCCCATAATTAAATATTTGTGCCTAATGACTGTAAACCCTCTAGCTAGCATTAGGCTAGCTAGTAAAAGTGTCGGTCACCCGCCGCTCCCTTGCGATCCCCCCAATTATACATTACCCCCCTGGATCCAGCGATCGCGCAGCCTCCCTGCACAGCTCTGGTCTCTCTATGGGGAGGATCGGGTTTTCGCATGACGTCATGTGCGATCCTCCCCATAGTGAAGACCGGAGCTGTCCGGGGAGGCTGCGCCGATCGCTGGATCCAGGCTGGGTAAAGTATAAACGGGGGAGCGGCGGGGAGCGGAGGGTGCCAGACACTTCTTCTAGCTAGCCTAGCGCTAGCTAGAGGGTTTACACTCATTTGTCACAAATATTCGATCGGGCAAAAAGTAACAAAACCTCCTGAGCGGCGTAACGCTCAGGAGGTTAAGAAACGTCAGTTATCTATGCAAAAGAGCCAATGATCTCTATCACTTTCAAAGTCGCAGAGAGCTCGGTCTTCTGAAGCTTGATATCTCAACTGTCAGTCATTGTATTTTCTTTTTCTCTGCAGAGGACAGTTCGAAAGTTCACTGGCCTGCTCTGTAAAATCATTTGGAATGCTGAGTAGTGTGTAAACTGCAAATATTAGAGAATGATGCAATGTTATAAAAAAATATATATATATATATATCTGAAAATAAAAATATGAGAAATTTTTCTTTGCTACTAATATTCTAGTAATTATCCGTACTACACAACCAATTCATTATATTTTTTGTTTCGCTTCAGTGTCTCCATGCTGGCCTTATTCTTCAGGAGAGTAAAGACAAACCACTACCTTTTCTTTTTAAACTGACTTTAACTGACTAAGTGTTTTATCATTCCCCCCCCCCCCCCCCCCCCAATTAGAAAAGTTGTCTCTTTTAAATAATTTGGGCAGCATATTGACATAGCCTTCCTGTTGGGGAGACAGGACATGGGTGAAAAAAATGAATTGGCAAGGGTTAATTGTAGATTCTATGATTGTGAACTGTCTAGGGCCTGATGTTGCTAAGCAGTCCTAAACCACGACATCTACACTATTATGCTTTACAGTTGGCTGTGTCTCTTGGGAAATAAGGTCTTTGAAAAAACAAAGAAACATTCTTTTGTGAGAATACTGTTGGATACAGGATCACTTTAAGCCCCTCAACCACTTTGATGTCATCTACCACTTCTTTGTCTTTTAAGGAAAACTGTAATTTCAAGAAGTCTCTTTTTTTTTTTTTTATAAGAGGTGCTCTATAAATGACACAAAAGCCACCACAAGCAAATGCCACTGAAGAATATGCACTGAAACACATGGAAGCCCATTAGGTAGCTTTGTTTTTAAAAACTCCCAAAAGCAGCAATTTTGTTTCTTTTTTTACCTGGCACAGCAATGACAATGACGGTCGCGCTAGAAAGCCATCTATAAAAGCTGGCAGTCTTACTCCCTGCTCGGTTTAATTCAAAAGAAATGTGCATGAGTAAGCACCACAGCAGGTTTTTCCCTTAACAGCAATGTCACATTAACAGTGAAAAACTAGCACTTACCGAAGCAGGTTGTTTCGGTGCTCGGTGCCGCTATAACACTAAGGCTATAGAGCTCACCCCACGCAAGGGTAATTCAAGGTTCTAGTAGCCGCCAGACCCTGAATTACTTCTCCTTCAGAGTTGTTTCGACTGAATGGGGAAACAGTATTTAACGCCACCAGTAATTTGAGCGGCAGCAGGGTGAGCAGTCATCAGGGCTCACCCTGCGCCCCGCTCACCAGTGGCGTACTAATAAAAAACGTTCACTTTTTCCTGCCTCGCTTGTTATAGGGTAACTGGAGTAGATTATGCCCCACACTAATGTCACTGAGTGAACGTTGAACACATTTACACAACCCTTAAGGCTCATACACACATCAGACCATAGTCTTTGGAAAATGAAAGATCACAGACCAATTTTACCCCCTTCCATGTAGTATGAGAGCCATACCTTCACAGTCTTTTCTATGGAGCTGAACTCCCCATTAGACAGAAAGCTTTGCAAGATGCTGCACACACAGATGCTGTAGACATTCAAAAGATCAGTTCCTGCAAAATATCTGTTCCTGCAAAAGATCTGTTTCAGCAAAATGCATTCATAGTCTATGATATGTTATCTGCAGATCATCATACACACCTTGTTTAACAGACATTCATCTGCAGATCAGATCCACCAGGATGGATTTTCAGATCTGCAGATGATTGTCTGATCTGCAGATAACTGTCAGTTAAACAAGGTGTGTATGAGGATCTGCAGATATCAGACTATAAATGCATTTTGCTGGAACGGTTCTTTGGCAGGAACAGATCTTTTGCAGATACTGATCTTTTGTCTCTGTACAGCATCTGTGTGTGCAGCATCTTGCAAATATTTTTTTTGCTGATGGGGAGTACAGCTCCATAGAAAATACTGTGTAGGTATGGCTCTCATACTACATGAAGGGTGAGTGTAAACCCTCTAGCTAGCGCTAGGCTAGCTAGAAGTGGTGTCCGGCACCCTCCGATTCCCACCGCTCCCCCGTTTATACTTTACCCAGCCTGGATCCAGCGATCGGCGCAGCCTCCTGGCACAGCTCCGGTCTTCACTATGGGGAGGATCGCACATGACGTCATGCGAAAACCCGATCCTCCCCATAGAGAGACCAGAGCTGTGCAGGGAGGCTGCGCGATCGCTGGATCCAGGGGGGTAATGTATAATTGGGGGGATCGCAGGGGAGTGGCGGGTTGCCGACACTTTTACTAGCTAGCCTAATGCTAGCTAGAGGGTTTACAGTCATTTGGCACAAATATTTAATTATGGGGGACTCCTGGGGCCACAGAGCTGCTAAGGAGGTTAAAGGAGTTCTTTTGCATCCTAAAACTCAAACAAGCTGACACTTACCTGGGGCTTCTATCGGCCCCCTGCAGTGGTAATGTCCCACGCTGTCCTCTTCTGATGCTCCGTTCCCCGCTGCTGGTCACAGCGATTTTTGCTAGCGTTTTGCACTGAGCCAGTGCTGCTTCTCTGTAACCCAGATCAGTCGCTTCTGCCGCTATTTCTGGTTCAAAAGTGGCTTAACCTGGGGAATGTGGCACCTGTAGCCCATTTCCTGCACACGCCTGTACACGGTGGCTTTGGATGTTTCTACTCCAGACTTAGTCCACTGCTTCCGCCGGTCCCCCAAGGTCTGGAATCGGTCCTTCTCCACAATCTTCCTCAGAGTCCGGTCACCTCTTCTTGTTGTGCAGCGTTTTCTGCCACACTTTTTCCTTCCCAGAGACTTCCCACTGATGTGCCTTGATACAGCACTCTGGGAACAGCCTATTCATTCAGAAATTGCTTTCTGTGTCTTACCCTTTTGCTTGAGGGTGTCAATGATGGCCTTCTGGACAGCAGTAAGGTCGGCAGTCTTACCCATGATTGTGGTTTTGAGTAATGAACCAGGCTGGGAGTTTTTAAAAGCCTCAGGAATCTTTTGCAGGTGTTTAGAGTTAATTCGTTGATTCAGATGATTAGGTTGATAGCTCGTTTAGAGAACCTTTTCATGATATGCTAATTTTTTGAGATAGGAATTTGGGGTTTTCATGAGCTGTATGCCACAATCATCAATATTAAAACAATAAAAGGATTGAACTACTTCAGTTGTGTGTAATGAATCTAAAATATATGAAAGTCTAATGTTTATCAGTACATTACAGAAAATAATGAACTTTATCACAATATGCTAATTTTTTGAGAAGGACTTGTATATGAGAATACTCTATACCAGGGGTCTCAAACTCAATTTACCTGGGGGCCGCAGGAGCCCCCCCCCCCCCCCCCCCACCGCACCGGCCCCGACCACACACACCCCTGTCCCCCTGCATTGATTTTTATTTAAAAATCAAATTCACACTGAAGCAAAACTATTTTGTCTATTTTACCTTATAGTTCGTTTCAGTGGCGGATTGGGAGCACTGAAGCGAACTATAAGGAAGCTTTTGCCGGCGCGGGCCACAAAATATTGTATCGAGGGCCGCAAATGGCCCGCGAGTTTGAGACCCCTGCTCTACACAGTCTATTCCATTGAGCTGAACGCCCCATCAGATAGAAATCTTTGCAAGATGCTGCACACAAAGATGCTGCACACATTCAAAAGATCAGTATCTGCAAAAGATCTGTTCCTGTAAAAGATCCATTCCTGCAAAATGCATGCATAGTCTATGATATCTGCAGATCTTCATACACAACTTGTTTAACAGACATTCATCTGTAGATCAGATACACCAGGATTGATTTTCAGATCTGCAGATGATTGTCTGTTAAACAAGGTGTGTATGAGGATCTGCAGATAGACTATGAATGCATTTTGCAAGAACTGATCTTTTGCAGGAACAGATCTTTTGCAGATACTGATCTTTTGAATGTGCACAGCAACTTTGGGTGCAGCATCTTGCAAAGATTTCTATCTGATGGGGAGTTCAGCTCAATAGAATAGACTGTAGGTATGGCTCTCATACTACATGGAAGGGGGAAAAATTGGTCTATGATCTTTCATTTTCCAAACACTATGGTCCGATGTGTGTATGTACCCGTAGAGTCCAGCTCTAAACAGACATGGCACTAGCCTAAAGGCTAGCAATGCTTTCTGTTGCCATGGGGAAGGGAGGAGGGACATACCATGCAGTGCTACAAGCCATGTTAGAATACAGCCAGTAGGACACACCTCACACTGAACGTAGCCTTAGTGACGTATGTGGAAGTCTTGGGACGTATAGCGCAGAGCGCGTGGAGGCTTGACCCCATATGATGTAGCAGGTGAGCAATCTATGGGACCTCCAGCTTTGTGATACAGTCTCCTATCAAGTCCGATCTGTGTGAGTTTCATGATTGGTTAATTTTGAATTTTGTAATATTTAGTATTAACTATCCCCTTGAGAGGGGGAACCAAAGAGTATAGGTATATTTAACCTGATGGTGCACATGCTGGTGTTTAGACTATGCTAGCCCAAAACAGACCTAGGCTGATGTCAAGGTACTACGGATCTTGGCTCCGGTGATGGGTGTGGGCATTTCCAGGGCATGGAATCTAAGTGAGCACAGGTCTTCACCAAGGCACCACCCAATGGATGATGGGCCATCACCTCTAATTGGCAACAGACTACTTTACTGTCTGGTGTCCACCAGGTCACCACCCCTAGAACTGCCCCATTAGGACTGGCGTGACAGAATAGACGAAACAGAGTGACAACACGCCGTGGCTGCTAAACAGACGTAATAGCATTGAACGCTGTTCGAACCTTCTCAACTGTGCTGAAGCCATGTCCCACTGCCGAGCCCTAAAAAGAACCTTAAGGCATGCGCCCACTGCTGGAGGTGGCTTCCTACCTCCATGCAGCTTACAGAAGTCCGACGGGAAGGTGTTTATGGAGTGCAAGGAGACCTCCGCTGGATCCCGGGAGCGGTGTGTATGACACCTGGTGTCCTTTGCCACAATATTTACTAAGACTTCTACTGTATGACTTAAGCCATAAATACAGCTGATCTAGGAGTTGGATTTGTTTCATTTACAAGAAATGACATTTGCTTGCAATATTGAATTTAATGCCTGTGAAATCCAGTCTCTACATTTGGAATAAAAGATTTAACTTAGAACTATAGTGAGATATTCTAATCAGTCTTAGGACCTTATCGGAATCCGCTGTTTTGGATTGCATGGTTGTCATACCAAGAGAGGAGGTTCAGAAAGATCTCCCTCAATATATCATTCTTACATTCAAGGAGATGAAGTTTTTTGGCAACCCTCTTTAAGATTTCCAGATGTGGGTTATGGGTGATAATCTGCAGGACACTGATCTCCTTACAAGTGCAGCCAATAAAACACATGTGATTTTTAAACATTATTAATTCCTTTTAACGTTAACAGTCTTCTGGGTCTTTTTTTCAGGACTATGCACTTGATCTGTTGCTTCTTCTAAGTTTCTAGATGTCTTCTTTAATTGCTTGAAAAATCTTCTGTTGACATCTGTCTTCTTCAAGATCTAGCCCTCAACTGATGTAATCCCACAAGCCTTGCCTAGGTTTATACAAAATGACAAAATGGGAGGTCAACCATCACAAGTTCAGCGTGAGGGCCAGTGGATAGAGATAGAGATATTCTTAAAGATGGTTGCCAAAAAACTTCAGCTCCTCGAATGTAAGAATGATATATTGCCAATAAGGACCGGCTCGGAATCGGCGCGGGAGACACACACACACACTCTTTTCAAAACCCATCCCCTAATTTCGGTGGGTTCCCAAAGTCATAAATATTAACTAGCAGGGCATTGAGCACCAGTGTAATATGTGTGCAGCTTAAAACATCATTTGTGGGACTCCCCACTTCACACCAATCATCGAGTAGGAGACTTGGGCACAGCAGTGAGTAACTTCGGCGCCGTCAGAAGACGGAGCTGAAGTTACTTATAAAACACAAAAATTCAGTCTCCAGCAATTCCCTACCACCCATGGCGGCCTGGAGGGGGAATAGTATTTAACACGGCCGAGACTTGTGCAGCAGCAGGATCGGCCATATACCGGCTGTATCCTGTGCCCAAGTCTCCCGTGCCAATTCCGAGCCGGTTCTTATACCAGGTCTGTACCTTATACAGGGAGTGCAGAATTATTAGGCAAGTTGTATTTTTGAGGAATAAATTTTATTATTGAACAACCACCATGATCTCAATGAACCCAAAAAAAACTCATTAATATCAAAGCTGAATATTTTTGAAAGTAGGTTTTTAGTTTTAGCTATTTTAGTGGGATATCTGTGTGTGCAGGTGACTATTACTGTGCATAATTATTAGGCAACTTAACATAAAAAAAAAAATATATACCCATTTCAATTATTTATTTTTACCAGTGAAACCAATATAACATCTCAACATTCACAATTATACATTTCTGACATTCAAAAACAAAACAAAAACAAATCAGTGACCAATATAGCCAGCTTTCTTTGCAAGGACACTCAAAAGCCTGCCATCCATGGATTCTGTCAGTGTTTTGATCTGTTCTCCATCAACATTGCGTGCAGCAGCAACCACAGCCTCCCAGACACTGTTCAGAGAGGTGTACCGTTTTCCCTCCTTGTAAATCTCGCATTTTATGATGCACCACAGGTTCTCAATGGGGTTCAGATCTGGTGAACAAGGAGGCCATGTCATTAGTTTTTCTTCTTTTATACCATTTCTTGCCAGCCACGCTGTGGAGTACTTGGACGCGTGTGATCAGAGGCGTAGCTAGGGTTTTCAGCGCCCGGGGATAAAGACTATTAATGCGCCCCCTAAGGTGAAGGGTCGTGACCAAATGTGGGCGTGGTTATGGGTGCTCCACATTTGGTCACGCCCCTTCAAATGTACATGGAGGTTAGCAGGCTCACGCTCACCCACCCTCCCTCAGTATGTACCTTCCAGCATGTTCCAAGACAAATTCAGCAATCATGAGCCCCCCCCCCATCAAGACAAATTCCGCAATCATGAGCAAACATGAGGCCCCCAACATGACCAACTCAGCAATCATGAGGCCCCCAACAAGACAAATTTAGCAATCCTGAGGCCCCCAACAAGACAAATTCAGCAATCCTGAGGCCCCTAACAAGACAAATTCAGCAATCATGAGGCCCCTAACAAGACAAATTCAGCGATCTTGAGGCCCCCAACAAATCATGAGGCCCCCAACAAGACAAATTCAGTAACCATGAGGCCCCCAACAAGACAAATTCAGCAGTCATGAGGCACATAAATAGACAGCATTTCACATAAATAGGCAGAATGCCCCCTTAATATGGTAGACACCTCTCACCTGGCAGCAGTTCCCCAAAATACACTCAATCTGACAGCAGTGCTTCCCCAAAAATAGGTAGCCCCAGGTCTATAGGTGTCCCCAGAATAGGTGGCCAGCAGTATAGATGTCCCCAGAACAGGTAGCCAGGGGTAGAGATGTCCACAGAACAGGTAGCCAGGGGTATATGTGCCCAGTATATGTAGGCAGGGGTATGTGTCCCCAGTATATGTAGCCAGAGGTATATGTGCCCAGTATATGTAGCCAGAGGTATATATGCCCAGTATATGTAGCCAGGGGTATATATGCCCAGTATATGTAGCCAGGGGTATATATGCCCAGTATATGTAGCCAGGGGTATATATGCCCAGTATATGTAGCCAGGGGTATATATGCCCAGTATATGTAGCCAGGGGTATATGTGCCCAGTATATGTAGCCAGGGGTATATGTGCCCAGTATATATAGCAAGGGGTATATGTGCCCAGTATATGTAGCCAGGGGTATATGTGCCCAGTATATGTAGCCAGGGGTATAATATGTGCCCAGTATATATAGTCAGGGGTATATGTGCCCAGTATATGTAGCCAGGGGTATATATGCCCAGTATATGTAGCCAGGGATATATTTTCCCAGTATATGTAGCCAGGGGTATATGTGCCCAGTATATGTAGCCAGGGGTATATATGCCCAGTATATGTAGCCAGGGGTATATATGCCCAGTATATGTAGCCAGGGGTATATATGCCCAGTATATGTAGCCAGGGGTATATATGCCCAGTATATGTAGCCAGGGGTATATATGCCCAGTATATGTAGCCAGGGGTATATATGCCCAGTATATGTAGCCAGGGGTATATATGCCCAGTATATGTAGCCAGGGGTATATGTGCCCAGTATATGTAGCCAGGGGTATATGTGCCCAGTATATGTAGGCAGGGGTATATGTGCCCAGAGTAGGTAGCCAGGGGTATATGTGCCCAGAGTAGGTAGCCAGTGGTATATGTGCCCAATATATGTAGTTAGGGGTATATGTGCCCAATATATGTAGGCAGGGGTATATGTGCCCAGAGTAGGTAGCCAGGGGTATATGTGCCCAGAGTAGGTAGCCAGGGGTATATGCCCAGTATATGCAGTTAGGGGTATATGTGCCCAATATATGTAGGCAGCGGTATATGTGCCCAGAGTAGGTAGCCAGGGGTATATGTGCCCAGAGTAGGTAGCCAGGGGTATATGTGCCCAGAGTAGGTAGCCAGGGGTATATGTGCCCAGAGTAGGTAGCCAGGGGTATATGTGCCCAGAGTAGGTAGCCAGGGGTATATGTGCCCAGAGTAGGTAGCCAGGGGTATATGTGCCTAGAGTAGGTAGCCAGGTCAGGTGTCCCCCTCCCTAGCAGGAGGGGAGCAGCGCAGAGAAGAGGAAAAGCTGCTCTCCCTTCCTCGCTCTCCCCTCCAATGTCCGGGTGGCTGGCAGCGGCGGACGGAACTGACCTCCGTCTCGTCGCAGCGCCGGATGGATCTGCCACTACTCTGGTCTGGTCCAGACCAGAGGCTGCGCACCCGAACTTCCGGCCGGCGCTGGAGCGAGACGGAGGTGAGTTCCGCCCACCGCTGCCAGCCACCCGGACATTGGAGGGGACAGCGAGGGAGGGAGAGCACCTAAGGTCAGGGAAGGAGGGGGGAGATGACCCCCCCTTCCCCACCGTCCGCACAGCTCTCCCTCTTCTCTGCGCTGCTCCCCTCACCCCCCCCCCCCCCCCCCGCAAACCCCCCCCCCCCCCCAAAAAAAAACAACCCGAAGCTCAGCTGGGCGCCATTGGGGACCAGGCGCCCCGGGGCACTTGTCCTACCCCGACCCCCCCTAGCTCCGCGCCTGCGTGTGATGGAGCATTGTCCTGCATGAAAATCATGTTTTTCTTGAAGGATGCAGACTTCTTCCTGTACCACTGCTTGAAGAAGGTGTCTTCCAGAAACTGGCAGTAGGACTGGGAGTTGAGCTTGACTCCATCCTCAACCCGAAAAGGCCCCACAAGCTCATCTTTGACGATACCAGCCCAAACCAGTACTCCACCTCCACCTTGCTGGCGTCTGAGTCGGACTGGAGCTCTCTGCCCTTTACCAATCCAGCCACGGGCCCATCCATCTGGCCCATCAAGACTCACTCTCATTTCATCAGTCCATAAAACCTTAGAAAAATCAGTCTTGAGATATTTCTTGGCCCAATCTTGACGTTTCAGCTTGTGTGTCTTGTTCAGTGGTGGTCGTCTTTCAGCCTCTCTTACCTTGGCCATGTCTCTGAGTATTGCACACCTTGTGCTTTTGGGCACTCCAGTGATGTTGCAGCTCTGAAATATGGCCAAACTGGTGGCAAGTGGCATCTTGGCAGCTGCACGCTTAACTTTTCTCAGTTCATGGGCAGTTATTTTGCGCCTTGGTTTTTCCACACGCTTCTTGCGACCTGGTTGACTATTTTGAATGAAACGCTTGATTGTTCGATGATCACGCTTGAGAAGCTTTGCAATTTTAAGAGTGCTGCATCCCTCTGCTAGATATCTCACTATTTTTGACTTTTCTGAGCCTGTCAAGTCCTTCTTTTGACACATTTTGCCAAAGGAAAGGAAGTTGCCTAATAATTATGCACACCTGATATAGGGTGTTGATGTCATTAGACCACACCCCTTCTCATTACAGAGATGCACATCACCTAATATGCTTAATTGGTAGTAGGCTTTCGAGCCTATACAGCTTGGAGTAAGACAATATGCATAAAGAGGATGATGTGGTCAAAATACTCATTTGCCTAATAATTCTGCATGATAGTAGCAACAGCCTAGCCTTCCCAGATATTTAAAACCCCAAATGACCCAAATAACACACTGGACACCATAATTGGATTTAATAGGCCAAAGCAGCCCGTTTATTTACCAAACATTACTTAAGAACTTAAACGTAGATCCAGAGAGCTGAGGTAAGGGGGTCCGAGATTCTCCTTAAGTTGACATTGAGGATAACTGGCAAGCAGCCTGAAACCGGCCCCTAGCCGCAGTCACCGGCACAGGGACAGCTGCATGCCCACCGAGTAACTCTCACTTGCTGATACGATAAACGGGTGATTTGCACCTGAGGCAAATACCCCACAAAATTCACCAACCTTCGGAGCCCCTACCCCTCCACCACGAACCGGCGTGACCCCTCATGCCAGAGAGGCCCACACCCTTAAAGCTCTCTGAATGCCCTCTTCTATACCTAAAGCCCATAAATCAGAGCCAATGTCGTTCAGGTGAACGCCATCACCACTCAGGAGTAACTGAAGATCGCTTTCAAGCTCCACATGCCTGATCGCCACCCCCCCATTGTGAACCACAAACCTCGCTACCTCTTTGTTCAGCTTGACCCTTGCTTTATTAACTCTGCTCACTGACCTCGCTAATCTCCATGTGGACCTGGCTACCACGTCCGACCATACAACAACTGTGGCCGGGAACTCTCTCTTAAGTCTTAAGAAATCAAACTTAATATCCCGAATTATGGTCCTAGTTGATTTTGCTGCAATATCGTTGCCCCCGACATGCAAGACCAGCACGTCCGGGGCCCTATCCCACTCTGCATGTCTGCGGATCTCGGGCAAAACCCGGGCCCAGAGCATGCCCGGGAATCCCAACCAGCGTATACGGACCTCTTGCCGAGGGAAACCAAGTTGCCGCCCCTCCGGGCGAACTGCAGCTCTTCTTGCACCCCTAGCGACATATGAATGTCCGAATATCCACACTAATATTGGATTCCCTGCAAGACATAAAAGAAAAAGAAACAAAACAAAACTAATATCGTCTCCTGGAAAAAACTGATGCTCAAATCAAATGAGGTCTAACATATGACCTATATCTCATAGAATCCCATCTGCCTATTCTCTTCACAACATCCTCACTAAGCCCCCATCTCGCCGCCTCTGTTGCTGCACCTATTCGAAACGAGTGGGAGGCGAACTCGCCCGCCGGAAGGCCCGCACGTTGAAGGCACTTGCGAAATATGGCCGTGAACTGAAAACGGGTCAAAGGTGACCCGTCCGAATGTACTAAAAAGACCGGCGCCAATAGCGGCCTGAGTGGCAAGAAGCGTAACACGTTCTCGCGTGGGCAAAGCGACCCCCCGATTTTGAACAAAGTGATCAACTTTCCTTTTCCCTGGCGATCCGTTTTTGATTTTCGCAGCATGATCGACACGGCTCCCTCCTGGACCGAGACGTCACCGGCGAGGATGCCTCCCACTGCCGACTTGGACCTGCTGACCAGCTCCCCCACCCTGAACGCCCCAAAAAATGCCAAAACGAACGCAGTACTGAAAAGAACCACTTCGCTATTACTAGAGCATACTCCCTGCAAGGCAAGCACTACCTTATTTAACACCTCGAATGTAACCGGGCGTCTAGTATCCCTTCTCACTGACCCCACCCTAAAACCTTTCATCGCCTGCACTACCCTGAAATCCTTCGACACATCCCTCTGACCCCTAAGCTTGAACAAGAAGGCCAATGCCGCCAACTTTTTTGACATGGCCGCAGCTGACGTGCCCTCCGCGAAATTTTTTCCCACGAAATACAGGAGCAGGCACGATCGATCATCATCAGAGGAGCAGTCACCTACCTGAGCCGCCAAAGCGTCCCACGCCTTCCACACCGGCGCGTACGCTGCCCATGACGACTCCGATAGTGATCTGTTAATCAGCTGGGAAATCACCCGAAAGGAATCGACCACATCCTCTCTGGACAAGGAACCCCACTCTCTTCCGCCGTAGGCGCTGCTGCCCGGAACTTGTCCCACTGGAAGCGAGAGAGGGCATCAGCAATGATGTTGTCGACCCCCGGCAAATGTACAGCAAAAATGCAAATATTGAACCGCAAACACAACAGAACCAACTGCCTCATAACCCGTATCACTGGCGGCGAGGAGGCAGAGAACTTATTTACTGCCAATACCACGCCCAAATTGTCGCAGTTAAAGCGAATACGTTTGTTCGCCAGACGCGGCCCCCACAACTTCAATGCAACAGCTATTGGAAACAATTCCAATAACACTAGGTTTGATGTGAAACCCGCCTCCACCCAGGACTTATCCCATGTGGAAGCACACCACTCACCTGCCATAAAAATTCCGAAACCGTGAGACCCAGATGCATCCGTAAACAGCTCGATGCTGAAGTTACTCACCTCCTCTTCCATCCAGAGGGAACGCCCATTAAAATCCTGTAAGAAGGTTAACCAAACCTTCAGATCCTCCTTCAGGTCTGCTGTCAACCGAATCCTGTGGTGAGGTGACGAAGCCCCGGCAGTCGCGCTCGACAGGCGCCTGCAGAAGATACGGCCCATCGGCATAATCCTGCAGGCAAAATTCAATTTTCCCAGCAAGGATTGCAAGTCCCTTAAAGTGATCTTACGCCTCCCCGCTATCACCTGGATAGTGAGCTGGAGGTCCCTGACCTTGTCGATTGGGAGGCTGCATTCCATTGCAGCAGTGTCAATCTGTACTCCCAAGAATTTCAACGACGTTGTCGGGCCCTCTGTTTTGGCTGATGCCAAAGGAATACCAAAATCCTTACAAACCTGGGACATGATGGCTAACGCGGAAGCACAATCTGCCGAGTCCGCCGCCCCCATAAACAAAAAGTCATCCAGGTAATGTATAACAGAACGCACCCCTGAGACTTCACGGACGACCCATTCAACAAAACAACTGAACTTCTCAAAAAATGAACAAGAGATAGCACAGCCCATAGGGAGGCAAAGATCTATGAAATATTTCTTCTCCCAAACAATCCCTAACAACCTAAAACTAGACGGATGAACTGGCAGCAGCCTAAACGCAGACTCAATGTCTGTTTTTGCTAACAGGGAACCCTGACCCAACCTCTTCACCCACCGGAGAGCTACATCAAATGAAGTATACACAACCGATGTGTCCTGTTCTGCCAGGCCATCATTGACAGAGGACCCTTTTGGATACGACAAGTGATGTATGAGGCGGAACGCGCCCCGCTCTTTCTTTGGGACCACACCCAATGGTGACACTATTAAGCCAGGCAGTGGGCAAACATCAAATGGCCCTGCCACACGCCCCGCTGCAATCTCTTTCTCCAATTTCGAAGCCACCACATCAGGCAAGTCGTTAGCCGATCTTAGGTTCCTGTGGCACCCCTCACCCTGAGATGCGCATTGGCTGGGTATGATAAAACCTTCTGTAAACCCCAACCGCAAGAATGCCGCATCTTCCGCCCGCGGGTACTTACGTAGAAACGGCTCCATCCTTTGCACCCTCACCGGCGTCCTCCCTCTTGCCTCCAGAATCCGATGCCCTACCTCTCTTTTGCTTATAACATCTGGCCGCGGGGTGCGATCCGCCACATCCGGAACACTCGTGCTTAAAACGACACGAGGAACCAAATCGACAGGAGCCATCGTTAAATTGCCAGCATATGCCCTTGGTCCTACTGCCTGATTTTCCCGTGGGACCTGCATTGTCCTGCCCTCGAAAGGACTGCTGCCCGGTTGATGGAATCATTAAACTCATCCACAACTCTATATCCTTGTGGTTCCAGCACACTGAAGGCCGAACCGCTTTTCTCTGCCGGAATGCCTCATCATATTTTAACCAAGCATCCCCCCCATACCTCCTATATGCCTCCCCAATTGCGTTCTGGTAGCAGAAGAGAGCTGAACAGCACTCCGGATTCTTTTCCCCAATCACGCATGCAAGAATTTCGAAAGCTTGCAACCAATTCTGGAACGTGCGTGGAATCAACCTATACCTACGCCGCTCCTCCTCCTCTTTTTTGGATTCAGTCGATTTCACTTTATCCAAGTTGAACTTTGCCAAGTGAAGCAGAGAGAATATCTCCACAAACTCACCCTTCCAAATGCGCTCACGAACTTCAGCCTTGAGGTGGACCCCCAGCGGCCCGCTAAGGCAAACGTACATTTCTGACTTCGCCGCGTCCGCTAATCTGATGACTTCAGCCTCTCCCGATTTCGCACCCTCCCCAGCAGATTCATTCGTCTGTACCGCTACTTCCGTGCTGCCCGAATCACTTACCGGCAACACCACCTGTGCTTGCACCTGTTGAACGCCCGTACTTGTTGCGGCAGCCCCTACTGAGGCAGTCACACCCCCTTGCTGAGCAGCTGCTCCAACGCCATCCCCCGCGACCCTTGCTTGCTGCCATCCCATCTGGGGAGCCCCCCAGAAGGGCGCCTGCGCCAAGGACTGACCCGCCCAAGCCCCCGCCGGCGAACCGCTAGCTGCTGAAGGGCCGGCCAGCAAGCTTTTCATGCCAGCCATAAATGACTCTAACGCTGGGAGTATAGTCGCCTGAGCGCTCCCTGCCCAGCCCCCACCTACTGGTGCCTGCCCCCCTTGCACCCCAAACCCCACATCACATAACATATTGGCAGAATGCTGATTAATGGTGGCCTCACCTGGTGGCGCAGGGGTGACAACCTGCCCGACCGCTGATCTGGATCCTGTCGCGCTCACACCTGCCTCCAAGTCGCTGCGTCCTGCGACCGTCCCGCTCTGATGCTGAGCCCCCTGCGCAGTCTGGCCTCCACTCTGCGCTGCTCTCTGATCCTCCCCGCTCCTGGTGCCGGCTGCTGGAACACTTCCGCCCCCTCTGCTGCTGCCGCTGGATGGCATGCTCGTCTGGGCCACCGCCGTGCTCGGAGAGGAGGCGGTGCCCGCGTGACCTGAGCTGCCGCTTCCCTTCTGCTTCCTGGCGGCGCGTGGGGCCTGCTGCGTAGCGGCCGCCGCCCCCGTCTTGCTCCGTCCTTTTTTGGCTCCGCCTGACGATCCGCTCCTGGATGCGGAATTCCTCCCGGCTGACCCACCTGCCGCCGATTGCCTCTTGGCAGGGGGCGCCGGAGGGTCACGAACGGGGCTCCCACTCCTCCTCTGCGACCTCGAGGTCGGATCCGGGCTAAGCCTGTCAGGCGGTCTGGATGTCCTCCGCATCAGCTCCTGCTGCTGCCCGCTGGGACCCGCAGCCATAGCGGCCAACTGGATGTTGACCCAATCCGGCCCCCTGGATGCCGCCTCAACTCGGATCCGGTCGATCAAGGCCTCGATGTCGGACATGCTGGTACGTAGCCTCTCTCCAGCTTCACACCAACCGTCCAACTGAAGTGTCTCCGCCCCCCGCCTTCCTTAATCCCAAACCCCGGGAACCTCCCCCACTAGCCCAACCTCTTCCTACTCCTACCTATTAACCCCTTCCTACCAGGCAGGCTACACTATCATGTGTAGGCCCTCCTGATTTCGTTGCACTTCACCTCCAGGCCTTGTCTCTCCCTGTACACTGACAAACACCCATTGTGGCCAATAGGCTGGCAGGAGACCAATCTAGGTTTTCCTACCAATGAGCATAAACGTCCCACAAGATACAATTGTATAGTAATTGCTACAAGACCACCATAACACAATACTAATCTCAAGTTAAGTCGAGTCATATTCTTGAAAATCCTCCTATAACTAACGTTTCTTATTTCCTAATCCACCAATTTTCCTTCAGCAGTTTATGATGGTCGCCACCACCTCATGCTGACATTCTAACCAAGGAGTGGTGGATTTTGGAATGTGTTAGGGCCCATTCACACTTAATAGCGCAAAACCCCGGGACCACCGCCGGCGTTTTGCGGGAGTGATTTTTCCGCGATTTAACACGGAAAAAAAAAAATCACTGGACACTGCATTGATTTTCCCGCGATTGCGTTTAGCGATTCTTTAGCATTGAAACGCGATCGCTGGGAAATCGCATGAAAATGGTGCAGGCTACACCAATTTGCCCAAGTGAGAATGGGCCCATAGGGTATCATTGCACTAGCGCTTCAAAAAGCACTAGCGCTTGAGCGTTTTGCCAAAAATCGCCAGCAAAACGCTCTAGTGTGAATGGGCCCTAAATTATCAAAAGGTTTGAGATGATTGGTCGGTTCGGAATGCTGAGCAGTTTGACAAAGGCCATATGCCTCAATGAGCGGACTGTTGCTGCTCTATCAGGGATACATTTCATAATATGGTTTCACTGAAAAAAAAACCCTTCATATTGATTCAGTTTGAGGCCTGGAACCCACTAGGAATTGCTGCAGCACTTTAAAATCATGACACCGCTGTGTGCAGCAATTCCTAGGGAGATTGCGTTTTCCCGGCAGTTGGAAACGCTGTAGCATTTCAGATAAGCAATTTGCATGTTTTTTCTTCCCAATAAACTTTTATTAATTATACTTACCAGGTGTCCGGATACCCGGTAAGTATAAATCGGTTTTCATAGCGATTTCAGAGCTGCTATAAACCGCATTGAGTACAAACACGTTCAAAATGCTGCATGTCCTACAATTAACCCTAATCGCAATCGCACTAATGGGTTCCCCTCCACTCACTTTCATTTGCAAACCATTTTGTCACAGGGGTGATTGCTACGCCCATTTTCCAGACGCTGCTTCATTTGCTACTCTGCATGGTGGGAGGAGGTGGCAGAGATGGTTTTGTTAGGAAACGGGGTGTTTTTTGGCTAATTGGCTGCACTTGTGGTTGGGGAGAAGGAGGAGGATGGGCCCCCAAAGCCTCTTGCCCCCCCTGCGATGGCAAGGGTCGCAGGTGTGATTGTAACCCATGTGTACAATCCAACAAATCATTACCTTTGGAATAAAAGATTTATAACTTCTTTGCAAACTTGGACTATACTATAGTGTTTCTGTGTTTCCATATTGGTCTATCAATTACAGTGTACCCACCTGTGCTCTGTGGGCTAGACCGTGCACCTATTGCAAAGAGGAAATCGAGTGTATCCAAGTCTCCAAATAAGATTAGGTCTGGTAAATGTTGCGTTAAATACTTATGAACAGGTTTACCATAACACTAAATGTTTATTTCCAGGTCTGTTTGTAGCTGAACTCTTAATTTCACATTAATTAACCCTTGTTAATCTGGCTAGCTATACTGGGGGAGGGAGGCTACTGGAGGCACAACTGGCTAGCTATACTGGGGGGTCTACTGGAGGCACATCTTGCTAGCTATACTGGAGGCACATCTGGCTAGCTATACTGGAGGGAGGCTACTGGAGGCACATCTGGCTAGCTATACTGGAGGGAGGGGGCTACTGGAGGCACATCTGGCTAGCTAAACTGGGTGTGGGTCTACTGGAGGTACATATGGCTAGCTGTACTGGGGGGAGGGGGGCTACTGGAGGCACATCTGGCTAGCTATACTGGGTGTGGGTCTACTGGAGGTACATCTGGCTAGCTGTACTGGGGGGAGGGGGCTACTGAAAGCACATCTCAGATCTGGCTAGCTATACTGGAGCACAATGTGGAGGGGGGGGGGGGGGTGTTACAGATTCACTTTAATTTCAGTTCTTTTTAACAAACTTCGGATTTAAATTGTGTGTATTTTTTTTTTCATGAATGCAGCCTGACTTATGCAGCTATTGAAGTGCTTTTCTGACTGCATTTAAGTCAGTGAGAATACAATGCAAATACTTCATCAGGTATCTCAAACACAGGCGAGACGCAGGTCAGACGCAGGTAAAGGGCTCTCTGTTTCCAGCCTGCTTTTCACTGGAGTCTGCTGCTGACGCCCACCTATATACTCATCTGTGAGGTAGCTGTAAACAAGCCACGCAGGGGCATAAGTGGAGAAGCATTTAAAACAGAACAGAACAGAACAGAACTACAGTCAAATATAGAAGGCAAAATAGCACACAACAAAGAGATGATGGAAAATGTTTCTAGCCATTCTTTTTATAAACATGGGAGTTAATTCACAAAGCTTTTCTCATGAATTATCTGACATTACTAATTTTCCATTATAACTATAAGGCCCTGTTCACAGTGCTCATATGCGTTGCAGAATAATTCTACATGTCAGCTCACGGCCCATACAATTCTATGGGCCTGTTCACAGTAACAGATCACGTTATTCTAACTCGCTGCATGCAGGTTTTGCATTAAAGTCTATGTCCAGTCTCAGTTGCAGTTCACACATAATGTGTGCATTATGCAACTGACCACTGTGAACCTAACCTAAGGCCTTGTTCACACTTTGTGCGCTGCCGTGCGCATTTTAGCAGCGTATATGGTGTGCGACACGCAAGAACACCAGAAGTGCTTAGACAGCACTTCTAACTTTCAGATTATATGTGCTGCGCAGCAATGCATTGCACTATTGCACTGCTGCATGCATTTTCAGCAAAGCGCAGTGCTGATCCCATCCACTGTAACGAATGGGATCAGTAGCGCAATGCACGGCAACGCAGATGGTGTGAGATTGCGTGCATTGCTTTCTGAACGCACGGCCATCTGCGTTGCCTAATGTGAACGAGGCCCTAAGGCCTCATTTACACTATACCAGGGATGCCCAATAGGTCGATCGCGATCTACCAGTAGATCGCGACCACCTTCTCGGTAGATCACGGCCTCTCGTTAAATTTTGCGGCCAGCAACTTATTATGTTTAGCTGCCGGCCGCTGGCCAATAAGGACGCAGAGGAGGAGAGGCGGCGAGGAGAGAGGCGGCGCGGCCGTTACGTCATGGCTGGGGGCGGCGGCGGGCAGCCTGCAACGTGCGTGCTTGTAACGTGCCCGGCGCCGCCCCCAGCCATGACGTAGCGGCCACGCCGCCTCTCTCCTTGCCGCGTCTTCTCCCCTGCATCTTTATTGGCCAGCGGCCTGCCAGCCAGGGGTTCCAGGAGTCCAGAGGACCTGGCTAACCTACGCAGCAGGTACATATACCTGGCTAACCTACACTGAGGGCCCCTATACCTGGCTAACCTACACTGAGGGGCCCTATACCTGGCTAACCTACACTGAGGGGCCCTATACCTGGCTAACCTACACTGAGGGGCCCTATACCTGGCTAACCTACACTGAGGGCCCCTATACCTGGCTAACCTACACTGAGGGCCCCTATACCTGGCTAACCTACACTGAGGGCCCCTATACCTGGCTAACCTACACTGAGGGCCCCTATACCTGGCTAACCTACACTGAGGGCCCCTATACCTGGCTAACCTACACTGAGGGCCCCTATACCTGGCTAACCTACACTGAGGGCCCCTATACCTGGCTAACCTACACTGAGGGCCCCTATACCTGGCTAACCTACACTGAGGGCCCCTATACCTGGCTAACCTACACTGAGGGCCCCTATACCTGGCTAACCTACACTGAGGGCCCCTATACCTGGCTAACCTACACTGAGGGCCCCTATACCTGGCTAACCTACACTGAGGGCCCCTATACCTGGCTAACCTATACTGAGGGCCCCTATACCTGGCTAACCTACACTGAGGGCCCCTATAACTGGCTAACCTACACTGAGGGCCCCTATACCTGGCTAACCTACACTGAGGGCCCCTATACCTGGCTAACCTACACTGAGGGCCCCTATACCTGGCTAACCTACACTGAGGGCCCCTATACCTGGCTAACCTACACTGAGGGCCCATATACCTGGCTAACCTACATAGCAGTGCATTGTGAAAAAGCTTTCAGTTAAAGAGGAACTGAAGTGAGAAGAAAATGGAGGCTGCCACATTTATTTCCTTAAACAAGAACAATTGCCTGGCAGCCCTGCTGATCTATGTGGCTGCTGAAGTGTCTGAATCACGCCAAAAACAAGCATGCAGCTAATCTTGTTAGGATCTGACAGAAACACCTGATCTGCTTCATGCTTGTTCAGAGTCTATGGCTAAAAGTATTAAAGGCAGAGGATCAGCGAGAACCCTGGCAATGTGCATTGTTAAAAAGGAAATACATATGTTAGCCTCCATATCCCTCTTGTTTCAGTTGCCCTTAAAGGTGCGTATAGTGTGAACTGAGCCATAGAAAATATGGCCATTACTTTGAAAAATCAGTTGTCCTTTCATTTATAAACGGAGAGCAACTGATAAAATGTAAAGTAAAAGAACCCAGTTTCTCTCAGTTAGGCCCCGTTCACCTTGCACGCGTTGCCGTCCGGATTTCGGGAACGCGTGCAGGAAGCCAACACGCAGGACATCAGAAAGTGCATAGACTGCACTGTCTGATGTTCACACTGCATGCGGTCCGGGAACACATGCTGCACGCATTTTTTTCCCAAAACGCGCGGCTGACCCATTCACTTTTAGTGAATGGGATCAGCCACGCAACGCATAAAAACGCGTGCATTCGTATGCGTTGCGTTCCGAACGCACGGCCATCCGTGTTTGTTGATGTGAACGGGGTCTTATAACTGAAAGGACAACTGCATTACAAAGAAATGCCCATGTTTTCCTATGGCTCAATTCCCACTATACGCGTCTTAGCTGAAAGCTTTTTCACAATGCACTGCTATGGAGAAAACAAAAAACAAAAAAAACCCGCAAAGTATATCAACACATTGGCCTCAATTCTGGTAGCCATGTGAGGGAAATATTTTTTTGTAGGTAAAATACCTCATGCAGTAGTTTCCTCTTTTTTAAGGAATTCTAAAAGATTCTTCTGCATTTCCGAAAATGCGGTAAAATGTGCGATAAAAGCATAAAGTGCGGCAAAACAAGCGTTATTTCAGCGGTAAGAATGCAGTAAATAACTAAATAGTTTTTAATTGTCTTCCATGAGTTAAGATAGTCGTTGGAAGGTTTTTTTTGTTTTGTTTTGGGAAGGGGGGGGGGGGGGGGGGTTGAAGAGAGAAGGTGTATTCAATTATGTAGCAACCTATAAAAAAAGTATATTTATAGGCACCCCCTATAAAAAAAATAAAAAAAAAATAAAAAAAATCCAGTAAATTTTTGGAGTTTTATTTCTATTATTCTTTTCTATTAAACAGCCTCCACTAAAAACTGCAAAATGCATACCAATTGACTTTACCTCCAGGTACTACAGGCAGGTCTTAAGGCCCATTCACACTAGAGCGTTTTGCCGGCGCTTTTGGCAAAACGCTCAAGCGCTAGCGCTTTTTAAAGCGCTAGTGCAATAATACCCTATGTCCCGTTCTCACTTAAGCGATTTGCATTAATCGCCGGCGATTAACACAAGTCGCCAAATGCAAATGGTAGCCTGCACCATTTTCAGGCGATTTTCCAGTGATCGCATTTCAGTGCTATAGAAGCGCTAAACGCGATCGATTAAAAAAAAATTGGCGAGTGTGAATGGTCATTTTTTCGCGTTCCCAACACACAAAAAAAGTGCCTGAGCAAAGCGCTAGAGTTTTGCTTTAAGCAAGTGTGAATGGGCCCTCAAACTGATTGGTAAATTATGTGCTAACATGCCCCCTAATTTCGATGAGAATAGCCATTTTTGGTAAAACAAATGCAAATTACCTCACGAATTACCTCATAATTTACCGCATGAGTTAAAACATGAATAAAGCCTACCAGAGTTGCTAAATGTCATTACCTCATGAGGTAAATTAGCATACATGAGGTAATTTGTTTGAAAACCCTACCAGAATTGAGGCCCATTAAGTGTAAAAAGGCCCTTAAGCTACGCTCACAGTGATGCGACTTCATGGGGGCATCTTAATGCAGAAAGTCGCACTGCAATAGTAATTTTATGCAACGTTCAGAGTGCAGGCGTTACGTTAGAAACCAACAAAAAAAAATATGGAATGCCCTAGTTTTTAATGTGCTTTGGTTAGAATCCATGTTTCGTATAACTAACATCTATTAATCAATTAAATATATATTGTACAGAATGTGTCTGGCTGTACTAATACGTACTACAGGATTAAAAAAAAAATACATAACATAGAATTTCTGAGAAAATTGGATTTTTAGAAATCTATAGCACATTAATGATCGCTTTCTGCAGCACAGCTTGTGGTGGTAATAAGCAGCCACTAGACTTGGCTCTGAACAAGAACTGCAGACATGACGATCGATTGACTGCTGCTCCTCCTGTGGTCATAGTTTAGGGAGGGGTCTAGCAGCTTGGAGGAGATCCTGCCACAACTGATGGAAATGAATTTTTCTGCATTCTTCCTGGAAAGCAGACACCCTACGATGTCCCATCATTCAGCTGACCCCTTCAGTTCCTCAGCTGCAGTTCCTCAACAAACTTTATTGCCAAATACGAGAATTTAAAGGACACAACAGGGATATGTGAGGGAGCAGGCTGGTGTTGTACTTTATTTTCTGGTTGAACTCGATGGCCTGTCTTTTTTCAACCCAAATAATTATGTAACTATGTAACTACTTGTTGTCCGACACATAGCAAGTAATTTATAAATACTTTCTAAACACAACACTGAATAGCAGTAAAAACGAGGTGAACCTCATAGAATACACAGAGACAACGGGAGCCCAATAGCGCAATATATCACTTAGATCCGGAAAAGTGAATGAGAAAAGTATATACTCACAAAAGATAGGTTGCAGCATGGGGCAACCAACCACATGAAGCAGATGGAGAATTAGGACCCGTCTCCACTCGGGTATTCCAGGTTCAGCAGGATAGAGTTGGTCACACTCTTGAAAAGGCAATTGGTACAAAGGGTGGCAAATGCCACTATGGTCCAAAAAAAAAAAAAAAATTGCCCCCTAGGAGAGGCTCAGAAATGTTCCAACCCGGTGATACTTTACTTGGCCTGAGGAAGTGGGCTTGCACCATCGAAACGCATTGCCTGTGGTAATAAAACCAATCCTGTTTTTTTTACATATTGTGACGTTCCAGAGGTAAGTCACCACGACTTTTATTATTTGTATCCCTGTTGTTACAAGTTACAACACTGAATAACTAAGTGAAATAATAATAACAGAAAAAATAAAGATCGAATCGGCAATCATCTCTCCCAAGTCAGAACAAAAAGTTTATGAGGCAGGGAGCACACTTGTTCGAATTGCGTGCATTTCCTGAGGGGGTGCGAAATCACACATAATGAGCATCTATAAGCAGCACTGTAAAACGCTGCTATCTGCATTTTGCACTGTAACATTTTTTGAAAACGCACAACATGTAGCTTATTTCTGCATACTGTATGGAAATTGCTTGCGATTTGCATACAATGCTTTCCTAAGGAGAAAAAAGGCATGCATTTCGCATGTGTTTTTTTACAAAATAAAAATGATAGTGTATAAGGAGAAAATTAAAAAAAAAAACCCACAAAAAACGCAAATGCACAAGCAAAAATTGCAGAGAAAAATGCAGAAACGCACAAGACTCATGACTAGAGTGCTCCCAGCCTAATATGAAACCTTATTGGTTAAAAAACAAAAACAAACCTGCATTCAACATTTTAGGCTACTTGCACACTAAGACGTTGCGTTAGGTGCCACGTTAAGGTCGCATAACGTGCACTTAACGCGACGCCTGGTGCTCTTCGTTGTGGACGTCAGAGTGAGCCGCGTTGTGCAGCTCTCTCTGGCGTCCGTGATGCGTACTCTTGGACGCATGCGGCATCACGTGGTTCCGCCGGCCAATCACCGCACAGAGCGGCCGTTCCAGGAAGTAAACACTGCACGTCACAACGTGCAGTGAATATTAATTAGCCATGTGCCTGGCCGCTCTCCGCTCCTCCCCAACATGACTGCGCATGTGCAAACAGTCTAACGCGGCTTAAGTCGCTCTAACGCCGTAGCATGCTGCACTTTCGGAAGAACGTGCAGTGTTACATGTAACGCAACGTGGGCAGTGTGAACAGCCCACTTGTGTTACATTGCTGTGCGTTGGGGGAGCGTTACAGGCTGCACTAACGTGCGCCTGTAAAGCAGCCTTAAAGCTAGTTGCAGTTAAAATATCAAAAACCAGGTTTCTAATGGAAATTCCTCTACAATTTATTTTCAGCTGCATAAACATGGATCTTGATGAAGTTCAAAGTCTTTGAAATAATCTTTCCATTTCTATCTGAAGCCAGCTATGAATTTACAAAACTAGTAGCAAGATTAATCTGAGGTTCTTTGCTACCATTGCTACCATGGTAAGTATATAATCCATGTGTTCTGTTCAGAGTACTATTGCCAATGTATGTCCAACCTGACTGCAGGAGAAATTAACAGCACACAGGGCCCTGACACACCAAATTGAGTTTTGCGGGTAGTTTTTTGTTCTTTAAAAAAAAAAAAAAAAAATGCCTCCATTGACTTACATTAAAATCATGGCAAAAAAAAATAAAAAATTAATTGGCACAATTTTAATGTAAGTCAATGGAGGTGTTAAAAAAAAATAAAATAAAAAAATAAATAAAAAATTAAAATTAAAACTACCCGCAAAACTATTTGGTGTGTCAGGGCACACAGTGGAAATCTCTGTGTCTGTTTCTCATTTTCTACACCTGAACTCACTGGCACAGAGCAAGCTTAACCCTTTTAGTACCAAAAGGTGATTTAGTGATCCCCATATGCTTCCCTGGCAGTCTACTGGTCCCTAATATGCTTCCCTGGAGGTTTAGTGGTTCTCCACAGGGGCGTTGCTAGCTCCTAAGATCAGTGCCACATGCCCCGGATCTATTCTGGAGTGCTCCAAATGTCCCTCAGGCAGAGTCAGCTGTGGTGCCTCAATGGTTGGTGAGCATGCTGGGAGCTGTGGTGCATCAATCGTGGGTATGCTGGCTGTTGTAGTGCCATGCTGGGCGCTGTGATGCCTTTATGGGGGCATGCAAAGAGCTGTGGTTCATACATAGGGGCATGCTGGGAATTGTGGTGCCTCAATGGGAGGCCCATGGGAACGGGGCCACTATAAAGGTAAGGTAAAGGCTATGGGATAACTGCCAGATAACCTGGCAGCAGGCCAGCCTGCCCAGCAGAAAGCCAGACCAATTTTAACAAACACAGCAAGATTGGGGCTTTAAATGAACAAATATTTGTTTTCTTTAATTCTTCATATTAAAAAGTCTTCATAGTTGCGGACACACAAGTAGACAATATTTCCAGAACTCCATATAACAACCAAACCGACTGCCTGACACGTGTTTCACGATCAAAGATCGCTTCTTCAGAGGCATACAGTATACATGTATATCACATGTGAGTCCAAATAGAGATCACAGACCGCAATCTGTAAAGATATGAAGATCCACACCAAGTGGACACAGTCCAGAAATCACCACCGTCAACGCTGATGCGGAAGTCACTGATGCGGAAGTATGACTGATTTTGTGCTGAAACCCCTCCCAGAAGAAGCTCTGGGACCGCTGTACTCTGGGGAAACTGCCACAATGTAACAATGTTCACAGACAGGAAATTGCTGTTTACAGCTGTCTCTAACAGCCAGAACAGCTAGGAGCAGCTACATAACCTGCCCACAGTAAAAATGTCACCATGTAATAAATGTCGGAATGTAAATCGGGGAGAGGAAAGATTTTACAATGAGCAAACACTGACTAAATCATATACTGTATACATAATTATGGTAAAAAATGAAGCACTTTTTTTACTACATCATTTTCACTGGAGGGGCAACAGCTTTGTGTTAGCTTGAAGAGAGGCCAGAGCAACAATCTCTAGGGATTGTAGTGACCATGTGATCAGGAACCAATCAGCAAACAGGTGAAATCTACATCATGTCAGAGACTGATCGGCACAAAACAGAATGCAAATTTCACCTTAGGCAATACTGAAGGGTTTTAACACTACTGTGTCTCTGGAAGCACAGTCAGGCCTGGAACCCACTACAAATCGCAATTGCTAGCGTTTTTAATGAGAATTTTGTAAGCGATTTCTTAAACGTTTTCTGCTGATTTTTGGTAGCCATTTTAAAAAGTGTAAAAGCTTTTTTGCCAGCGACTGTGTAGCGATTGAGATTAGCGATTTTAATTCTGATTGGTCCTTCCAATGCAACATAAATTTATTTACAGTTTGCATTCATTTAAAATTGCACTCAAATCGCTATGTGCATCGATTCATGAGAGATTATGCCAGCGATTATATACTTTACATTGTAGAAAAGCAACACGCTAACGCCACAAAAATGCTGCATGTCCTGCAATAGCAATTTTGCTAATCGCAATCGCGCCACTGGAATTTGGCCCATCCATTAACATTAGCTGAGCAGTTAGGGAAATTGCTAGAGTTTTGAATTGCTCCCTAAATGCAAAAAAATAAAAAAACTGCTCTAGTGGGTTCCAACCCTGACTGCATCTTATATGTATAAAATCAATGTAAGGAAGCTGAGTATTTGCAATTTTCCTAGCAACATATAGAGGTAAACTGGAAACACATTTTCCACAAATGTGCAGTTTTCTTTAAGGCCTCTTTCACGGTGCGTCGTTAAAGTCACATGTTACAAAATTTTATAACGCAGACTAACGCACAGCAATACAAAGTCTGTGCGACATTCACAGTGCACACATTGCATTGTGTGTAACGTGTAGCAATATGTAGAAAGAGCTGCATGCTGTGCGTTTAGCAATACATTTGCTGCGTTGTGTGTGTTGCACATGCTAAGTTTTTTTGTAAAATGTAACGCATGCAAAGTTTTAGTTCCATCACTGTGCGCCGAAAACGGTGCACCAAACGCACGGCTAAAGAATGTACTATAATGTCCAAGTTATAGTCTTTCAATGCGTTGCATTAGGCGCACGTTATGCGACCTTAACGTCGCATCAAACGCACCGTCCCACTGTGAAAGTGGCCTAAAAGGTCAAATTCCACGTTCATTAGAAATTGCTAGAAACATATACTGGTGCTGCACAAGTCATTTTAGGATCTACTATTAAAAATGACCTTTCTACTACAATTTGCAGCAAGTAAAGAATTCTCAAAAACAGCCTTTAAAAACACGCACTGCTTTTATTTTTTTACCCAAATCTGGTAGAAAAAGTACACCTTTTGGAGTATAGAATGCCCAGGCTTTCCCATTTCCTGCAAGAGTAACTAGCTGTAAAGATCAGAAGTCCTTGTTATTCATCGTTATTAGAGATGGTAGTGAGATGACAAATTTCACGCAAGTCTAATGCAACTTTGGATTGGGCCAATCTGATTTGACAGAAAGTGCAATTGACTGGCCCAGGCTCAAGCAAAAAAATGACTGCTCTCACTGACAGCAGCCTCAGACACTCCTATCGGAGGCTGGGAGAGCACTTGTCTGTGCGGAAAACCATGAGTTTTCTGCCATGTGTGTTTCTGGGTTTTGCAAGCCTGGAATTGCATTTTTTGTGCGCGTTTACTTTTTGCAGAGGACACACTTGCTGAAATTATGCGATTTTTGCCGCGCAAGGCTGCACTGGCCATGGAAATCAATGACCTCACTCATTAAACGCACATTGTTGGCATTTGTGTTCTGCGTTTTTCCCTATGATTGTAAAGTTCACTGCCTTTTTCGCATGATATGCACGTTCGCTATTACAATGTATTCAGCCACATGTGAAGGGGAAAAAAAATAAATCACAGAATAGATGTTTATGATTGCATTTTTCAAATGCTAATTTTTAGACGCAAACCCACTACGACAGAAACCCGGGGATTGCAGGGGGAGCACTGCTGCAAGTGTGTGTCCAGCCTTAATAAATTGGCCTTTTTAACCATTGATAACATTCAGTACAATTTTTTGCCTTTATAAAAAGTTTTTTTTGCAGCTCGAAAGGAAAGCATTGTATGCAGGAAGAACCAATATGCTGCGTAATTTTAAAAACGGTACAATTCAAATCTCAGAGCTGCAATTTGCAATGTGGCTCATAGACTTATAACGTGCGATTTCACGTGTTTTTCCACTCTGCGGCAAAACAGCGTGATTCAAAAAAGTGTGCTCGCCAGCCAGGTGCTCGCAGTGTGACAGCTCATCAGGAACGCTGTGGAATAGCTGCATTTTTTTGTATGCACATAAAACAGCCGTCCAAATAAAATGAATCGTAGGGGATGCACCAAGATCTCACCAAACGTTTTACCGACACAAAGATTATGAAAAACTGCCATTGTTAGTCTCATTGCACATTATACAAATTGAATCTGCACACTATACAATCTAACCTGTACAATTTTAAATGATAAATTGGTCACACACTATGCAATCTTAATTGTCCAATCTTTTCTCACTCTTCATGAAAGTGGTGAGACTAGAACTTCCCTAAAGCAATCTGTTCAAAGACTTTTCAGTCTGTGGCTCCCTACACTACATAGATGTGGTAAGAATGTATGTCCAGCTTTATGACATTTGTGTGCTCTTCTCCGCCACCTAATGGAATCAGTGACTGCTCTGCTATATTTATAGGTCACTATTTTATGTACCATTGTTGAATGCTATAATGAGCTCTAGTCACAAAACAGAGCATTCGCTAATGCTGAAAACAGCTGATTTTACCGATCACCTTCCCACATTCCAATTCACTAAACCTATCACCGCACAGAAAAACATTACCGTCTAGTTCGGTAAATTACCGACTTGTGCGGTGATTGCCTTTAAGAAATGTCAATTCACAAAGATGTCCGCATTAAGTTTACGGGCCAAAAGTGTTTGGTAATTTTCTCCAGCTCAAAGCAGCCAATAACTTGCTCTCCCCATGCTGTCTCTGTGCGGTGGATTTGACAGACAGCCTTTGGGGAGAGCCAGGCAGCCAATAGGGGGAGCCACACAGCCCTGCTTCTCACGCTGATTTGAAGCGAAGGGTAATCAGGTGGGACTTTCAGTGTATTGACGCAGAGAGGGAACATTTTCAAAAGGCATCCCTTTAGATGTGCTTATTTGTATTGTAGCACACACAATAGCTCCCCCTGGTGGCTGCAGCACATCTAAGGGGATAATAGGGTTGCACTGTAGAGAAACCATCCGAGTCCTACACACAGCTCCCCTGCCTGCTGACCTGCTACATGCTGGTAAGTGACACTTACCGAGCAGGGATTAGTGAATTGAGGCATGTTTGTTCGGTACCGAACTTCTGCCTTATGAGGGAAAACTAAGTGTAAAATACCGGATGAGGTAGTTTACCGAAGACAATTATTTCACTGACCTGCCCTTTGTGAATATAACCCAATGTCTCTGTGTAGAATTGTGTAAAGGGAACCTGAGGTGAGAGGGGTATGCACATTGTCTGGCTGTTCTGCTGATCCACTGCCTCTTAATACTTTAAGGCAGTGTTCCCCAAACCTGTCCTCAAGACCAGTGGCGTAGCTATGGGCCCCCCAATGCGAGTTTTACATTGCCCCCCCCCCCCCCCCCCCCAAGCAGACTATATGTAACACTTGATATGGTACAAAAAAAGCTGCCAAGGTCATCCACAGTGTCAGAGATGCAAGTAGGGGATAGGAAACAGTTTGTTAATGATTACTACTATTCAAAGCATCTACAGGATCTTCTCAAAAAATTAGCATATTGCGATAAAGTTCATTATTTTCTGTAATGTACTGATAAACATTAGACTTTCATATATTTTAGATTCAAATACACTCAACTGAAGTAGTTCAAGCCTTTTATTGTTTTAATATTGATGATTTTGGCATACAGCTCATGAAAACCCAAATTTCCTATCTCAAAAAATTAGCATATTTCATCCGACCAATAAAAGAAAAGTGTTTTTTAAAAAAAAACAAAAAACTTTCTCTTCACAATATCCCACAGATTCTCTATTGGGTTCAGGTCAGGAGAGTTGGCAGGCCAATTGAGCACAGTAATACCATGGTCAGTAAACCATTTACCAGTGGTTTTGGCACTGTGAGCAGGTGCTAGGTCGAGCTGAAAAATGAAATCTTCAACTCCATAAAGCTTTTCAGCACATGTTTGATAAAACACAGTGGACCAACACCAGCAGCTGACATGGCACCCCAGACCATCACTGACTGTGGGTACTTGACACTGGACTTCAGGCATTTTGGCATTTCCCTCTCCCCAGTCTTCCTCCAGACTCTGGCACCTTGATTTCCGAATGACATGTAAAAGTTGCTTTCATCCGAATAAAGTACTTTGGACCACTGAGCAACAGTCCAGTGCTGCTTCTCTGTAGCCTAGGTCAGGCGCTTCTGCTGCTGTTTCTGGTTCAAAAGTAGGTTCATGCTTCCATCTGCTGAAAAGCTTTATGGAGATGAAGATTTCATTTTTCAGCACGACCTGGCACTTGCTCACAGTGCCAAAACCACTGGTAAATTGTTTACTGACCATGGTATTACTGTGCTCAATTGGCCTGCCAACTCTCCTGACCTGAACCCCATAGAGAATCTGTGGGATATTGTAAAGAGAAAGTTGAGAGATGCAAGACCCAACACTCTGGATGAGCTTTAGGCCCGGTTCACATTAGCGGTTGTTTGCCAAACGGACCGGATGACCTGACCGGATCCGGACCGGATCCGGATCGGAACCGTACGGTTCTGATCCGGATCCGATCCGGATCCGGTCAGGTTGCATCAGGTGGCAATCAGGATGCGATCCGGATCCGTTTGGCAAAATATACGTAAAAAAAAAAAAAAAAATGTTGGGGTCTGGGAGGTCAGCAGAAGGGGGACCTGTGGAATCAGGCCCTCTGCTGTTTAGCACTCACCTCCACCTCCGACATGCTGCCAACATCCTGCCAACACCTCCAGCTCCTGCTGCTCCACTCCAAAATGCTTGCCCATGTGTCCCCAGCCAATATCGCCGCAAAAATCCGCATAGGAAGTGGGGTAGAAGATCCGGATTTCTCAGCCAGTGTGTTGTGCGGCCTCCGGTTCCCATTTGTTTGTATTGGCCGGATGGTGCAGTCCGGCTCCGCCCCGGATACGGCTGCCGGAGGGGCCGGATGAAAAAATAGCGCATGTTGGAACGGAGGCCGGAGTCCGGATCCGGCCCGGATCCGGTCCGGCTCCGGTTCTGCAGAACGGACCCATGTGAACGGACGCATAGGCTTTAATTGCTATGCCGTGCGTCCGTTCCGTCCGTTCTGCAGGCGGTGCGGCTCCGGCACGGCGATTCCGGAGGGCCACCGCAAGTGTGAACCGGGCCTAAGGCCGCTATTGAAGCATCCTGGGCCTCCATAACACCTGAGCAGTGCCACAGGCTAATTGCCTCCATGCCACGCCGCATTGAAGCAGTCATTTCTGCAAAAGAATTCCCGACCAAGTATTGAGTGCATAACCGAACATAATTATTTGAAGGTTGACTTTTTTTTGTTTTAAAAACACTTTTCTTTTATTGGTCGGATGAAATATGCTAATTTTTTTGAGATAGGAAATTTGGGTTTTCATGAGCTGTATGCCAAAATCATCAATATTAAAACAATAAAAGGCTTGAACTACTTCAGTTGTGTGTATTTGAATCTAAAATATATGAAAGTCTAATGTTTATCAGTACAATACAGAAAATAATGAACTTTATCACAATATGCTAATTTTTTTAAAGATCCTGTATAGAGGTTATTACCACCACAGGACCAATAAACAGCTAATACTTTGGTTAAGGAAGGGCCCCGATGCGGTCACTACCTCTGCAACTCCTATTGCTACGCCACTGCTCAAGACCCACCAACAGTGCATGTTTTGTGGAAATCCACAGAGGTAACTAATAAGCTCTGTTGATACACCAATTACCCCACCTGTGCATGTTTGTGGTTTTCTGCAAAACATGTACTATTGGTGGGCCTTGAGGACAGGGTTGGAGAATTATGCTTTAAAAGGACCACTATCGTGAAAAGAGTAGGCAGTATAAATCTGACAGAACCGATTAACGAGGTTTTGGACTAGTCGATCTCCTCATGGGGATTCTCAGGGTTTTCTTTCCAACAGCATTTCCTGAACAGAGAACCAGAGATGAAGCACCCTCTTGTATTTTACCTTATAAATCAGTGGGAACATGACAGTAAACACCTAATCTGCTCTTTGTTTCATTGTTCTCTGTTTAATCTGACTGTTATCACCTCTGATAAGAATCCCCGACTGAGCACTCAGTCTAGCTTTGCTACGGAAAGATTATAGCTGAGTCTGTCTTCTCTGGTGTCTTTTCAAGCCCAAGCCTGCCTCCTTGTGGCTCTGCTATAATGACTCAGCTATAATTATTTCCTGCAAAGCCAGACTGAATGCTCAGTCCGGGATTCTTATCACAGCTGATAACAGACACTTTTAGCAGTGAGGATGAAACAGATAGCAGGGTAGGTGTTTTCTCTAATGTTCTTACTGATATATATGGTAAAATACACAAGGGTGCCTCTCTCTGGTTCCCTTTAACTGTCAAAATAGTAAGATACCAGCCAGCCTCCCTACTCACTTGAACATTATTTTGTCAGTTAGACTTTGCAACTGCTGTTCAGGAAATGCTGTTGAAAACAAAGAAAACCCTGAGAATCCCCCATGAGGAGATGGACTGGCCCAAACCTGTCAGTTCTGTCAGATTTTAACTGCCTACTTTTTTCGCGATAGTGGTACTTTAAGCCATAGACCCTGAACCAGCATGCAGATCAGAGGTCTATGGCAAAATCTGATAAAATTAACTGCATGCTTGTTTCAGGGGGGCAATTTAGTGACTCTACTGACCAGAAAGACCTGCAAGGCTGCCAGGCAACTGGTATTGTTTAAAAGGAAATAAATATGGCAGCTGCCATAGGTCTCACACCTCGGGTTCATTTTAAGGTGCCCACTAACGGTTCAATTTGCAGCCAAGAATTGCCCAAACAATTAGATAAATGTGATGCGATTGGCAGAAAATAAACCTTGTTGATATCCCAAATTGACTGAACGATTCTAAAGGTGATCATTCAACAACAAGTTAATCGATCGGAAAAAACATTTTTTATAATCGGTTGTGATGGACAGGAAGCACAGATTTCTTCATTGATGGTGAAATAATTATCAAGTTATGACATTTTATTTCCGATCGCATTTATCTGATCGCTTGGGCGATTCTTTGCTGAAAATTGTACTGTTAGTGGTCACCTTAAAGCCTGGTACACACTTTCAATTATGATTGGCCAATCACTGACCAATTTTACCACCTACCTTATGGAGTAGAGACCCAGTGGTCACTCCTTAAAGGTCAACTGAAGCGAGCGTTCTATGGAGGCTGCCATATTTATTTTTAAGCAATACCAGTTGCCTGGCAGTCCTGCTGAGCCTCCTATTTTCAGCCATAGACACTGAACAAGCATGCAGCAGATCGGGTGTTTCTGACATTATTGTCTGACAAGATCAGCTGCATGCTTGTTTCTCGTGTGATTCAGATACTACTGCAGCCAAATGGATCAGCAGGGCTGCCAGTCAACTGGTATTGTTTAAAAGGAAATATGCATGGCAGCCTCCATATTCTTCTCACTTCAGTTGTCCTTTAAGCCTGGCACACACATGCTATTTCAATTGGCCAATCACTGGCCAATTTTACCACTACCAGGTAGTATGAGAGCTTATCCCACAGTCTTTTCACAATATTGAGGTGATAAAATGTGTCAGTGATTGGCCAATCATAATTGAAAGTGTGTATCAAACTTCAGACCCTACCCCCAAATCCAAAATGCAGCAGATCTCTTAATGCTCATATTATATCGCAGTGGATTAGATGTGATTGATTTTTATTTCAAACTACACAAGATTTGCATGCAAATTGAAAAATTAAGATCTCATCGACCAGCTCAACCGGCAATACACAGAGATTTAAGCAATCATAAACTCAATTTAAATAGGTAATACAAAAAAAAAAAAAAAAAAAAAAAAGTCTACAAATGACTGTTCACTTGTAAAAAAAAATAAAATATTCTATTAAATTCCATCTCAAAATCATCCATTTATTCTTATAACAAATTGGGGTACTTATCCGTTAGCCGGGCGCATCCTCTAGGTGGCGACAAAACGCCACCAGAGTTAATCTTTCCCTACTATCCATGTCGGCCTGGAGGGGGAATAGTAATTAGCGCCACCTGCCACATGCGCCCGGCTAACGGATAAGTACCCAAATTGGTTTCATTTCACTGAATAAGGAGCACAATGAAATGATCGTTCTAATGTGTATTGTGAAACTACTACTAACGAGAAAACAAAGCAATGCCTTCAGTTCAGCTCAAACCAAACCATATTTCACCAAGTAACACACACTCCATGCACACTGTACTGAGTACACTGCCATATGAGAGCATCTGAGATTGCTGCCAATCATCACATTGATCCAGATGTGGAAATCAGTAACAACCTCCTACCGCCTCTGATTCCTCATGCAGCAAGATGGATGGAGTTTCTAGGCAGTCTGTACTCCAAAAAGGATACGCATTGCAGGCTGGCTGCAAATTGATCCAGGAAACTATTTTAATAGGATTACATGTGTTTAAAGGACTCACGAGGCAAAATAGGAAAAAAAAATAAAAAAGTTAAATACCATCATGAAATTTAAATGCACGGAGGACGCCGTTCCGCCGGGTCCCCGCTGCTCAATGTCCCCCCGGGCCGGCTCCTGACCCCACAGCCCGGGTCAGGCTCTCCTGCCTCCTCTAAAATGGCTGCCGAAGCTGGCCACTCTAGGGCCTCCCAACCGATCCACGTCTCCTGTAGCGTGGATCGGGGGGCCCTAGAGCTGCGCAGCCACATCAATGCGGACTGCGCAGCCGTGGCCAGCTCCGGCGGCCATTTTAGAGGAGGCAGGAGAGCCCGACCCGGGCTGTGGGGAGTCGGTCTGCGGGAACATTGAGCAGCGGGGAACCGGCGGAATGGCGTGGATGGTGTCCTCCGTGCATTCAAATTTCATGCAGGTATTTAACTTTTTTTTTTCCTATTTCACCTCGTGAGTCCTTTAAAGTACACCTGAAGTGGCTGCCATATTTATTTCCTTTTAATCAATGCTAATTGCCTGGCTATCCTGCTGATCTTTTTGGCTGCATAAGTGTGTAAATCATAGGCAAACGCAGGAGGGCGGAGACTCACCGGGGAGGGGGATTACAGCTGCCCAGAATCCCCCCTCAGACCAGGGCCAGTGCAGTGTCTGGGGACAGGCACAAGTTGAGACACTAGAATATCTGCAGGTAATCGTGCAGCTCACAGCCCCGCCCCCTTTCTTTCCCTGCTACAGTTGACTATGGATGGAGCAGCAGTGTGTGTACAGAGCATGGAGCAGATCTGGGGAACTTAACAGTCAGTTATGAGCACAGCCCTGTGCCCTGCTGTGTGAATGCTTCACTTTCCCCTTCATTAGCAATGTCGGCTGTCCTCATGATTATCTGTATCCAAACTGCTCCTGATCGATCCCACTGTCGATTGGGAGCAGATCGGACATTTCGAAAATAATTGTCAGATTCTGTCAGACTGACAGAAATTGCATTATGTGTACTCAGCATGATGTCCTACCATATTATATATACTGTATTGTGTGTGGCTGAGGGAGACCTTTCAGGAATCCCCCCTTGAAATTCCTGGGTTTCTCCCTGTGAATCTTACACCTGAAACAAGCATGCAGCTAATCTAGTCAGATTTCAGTCAGAGCACCGGATCTGCATTTGCTTGTTCAGGGTATATGGCTCAAAATATGGCGTGCATGAAAAAAGGGCGCGGGTTATTAATGAATTTGGCGCCAAGTATTAACGAAATTTGCTAACGAGAATCATCATTGTCAAGCTTTAACGCTAATTTCTGTTCCAAAAAAACAAACGAGAAATAACAAATATTAACGTTAAATATTGTAATGTTTGTCAATACTGCTTAACCCAACCCTACCCTCACACAGAACCCTCCCCTGGTGGTGCCTAAAATTAACCACTCCCCTAATGGTGCCTAACCCCCCCGGTGGTGCCTGCCTAACCCTAACCACCCCCCCTGGTGTTGCCCAAAACCAACCGCCGCCTAGGTGGTGCCTAACCACTCCCCTTGGTGTTGCCTAACACTAACCACTCCCTCTGCAGAAACACCCTTTTAGATACATTACCGATAACTTTAACTAACGGTAAATCTGTACTTATTAACGAAATAATATGCCAAAAACTATACCGTTATAAACATCTAAAAAGATAACTACCTAAAAACGTTATAATGTTATTTTACAAAATTTTTCACGGTGCCCTTTATTCACCGTATGAACGATAATTGCATTAAAGTCTATGGAGGCGCCCTTTTTGTCCACCCTCAGCCGGCGCCCTTTTTTCCGGCTCCCAAAATATGAGAAGCAGAGGATCAACAGCCAGGCAATTAGCAATGTTTAAAGGACAACTGTAACTAAATGGATATGGAGACTGCCATATTTTTTTTTCCTTTTAAGCAATACTAGTTACCCGATTGTACTGCTGATCCTCTGCTTCTAATGCTTTTAGCCGGAGACCCTGAACAAGCATGCAGCAGATCATCTGTTTTTGACATTAGTGTCCGATCTGACAAGATTAGCTGCATGCTTGTTCCTGGTGTGATTTAGACACTACTGCAGCTAAATAGATCAGCAGGGCTGCCGGGCAACTAGTATTGTTAAAAAGGAAATAAATATGGCATAAACTTCTTACTTTAGTTGTCCTTTGAAAGGAAGTCAATATGTCAGTCTCCACATCCCTTTTTGCTTCAGTGCTTTTAAAGGAAACTGTAGTGAGAAGAATATGGAAGCTGCCATATTTATCTCCTTTAAACAATACCAGTTGCCTGGCTGTCCTGCTGATCTATTTGGCTACAATAGTGTCTGAATCACACCAGAAACAAGCATGCAGCTAATCTTGCCAGATCTGATAATGTCAAACACCTGATCTGCTGCATGCTTGTTCAGGGGCTATGGCTAATAGTATTAGAGGCAGAGGATCAGCAGGATAGCCAGGCAACTGGTATTGCTTAAAAGTAAATAAATATGGCAGCCTTCACCTCTTTATCACTTCAGTTGCCCTTTAAGAGGATGTTATTGGAGACTGTGATATCATTGTATGATCACAGTATTACCATGTGTGGCCACCATCAAATACGTAACAAAGCTTGGTACACATTTTCAATTATGTAATGAAGATGCGAAGTCGGCACTACTGCTCCTAGTGCATTTATTGCCAGTGGGTATACATCAGATGGCGTGCAGTGTACAAAAATTTTTTAACACATACCGTGCATTTGAAGGCTGAAGGTGGAGAGCTGATGGTGGGCGCTAGGTGCAGGAAGCACCTAGCGCCCACCATCAGCTCTCCACCTTCAGCCTTCAAATGCACGGTATGTGTTAAAAAATTTTTGTACACTGCACGCCATCTGATGTATACCCACTGGCAATAAATGCACTAGGAGCAGTAGTGCCGACTTCGCATCTTCATTACTTGTTTGACTTTCACCTAATCCAGTCAGAGCACGCTGCCCGCACCAATGGGGTCGCATCTGCCATGATCCTACGGATCCTCCCAACAAGCGGAAAGTAATCCATGTAGTGCCGACTCTTCCCCTCTTTTTTCCTATCTCTTTTGATCTTCAACATTTTCAATTATGATTGGCCAAACACTCACCAAATTTTACCAACTCCATACAGTATGTGGGTCAACAGATATTAAATACTATGAGCAGATTGTGTAGGTATACCTTTATACTACATGAAGGAGGTGAAATTGGTCAGTGATTGGCCAATCATTATTGAAAGTGTGTACCAGACTTAAATAAGTTAAAGGCAACTGTAATGAAAAAAAGGGCTACTTACCCGGGGCTTCCTCCAGCCCCAAGCACGTCCCTCGCCGCACCTCTCCCCGCAGTCGTTCGCCCGCTCTGCCTCCCGGTCCGCGGTGATGACGTCAGGCCGACCTGGAGGTCGGCTTGTACTGCGCCTGCGTGAGCGGCGGTGTCAATCACCGCCATGTGGACCGGAGCATACTGTGCAGGCGCAGTAGTTCTGCCGGGAGGCAGAGCGGGCAAACGGCTGCGGAGAGAGGTGCGGCGAGGGACATGCTGGGAGCTTGGGGCTGAAGGAAGCCCTGGGAAAGCAGCCCTTATTTTCATTACAGTTGCCTGATAACTCCTTTTAGGCCTCTTACACAGTAAAGCTGGCCACTAACGGTCCAATTTCTAGCGAAAAATCGTTCGAGCGATCAGAAATTCTGATCGGACGAAAAATCGTTCACTACACCATCAACTAACCAATCCTTGCTTCCTATCTATCACGACCACCAAGAAAATCCAAATTTTCGTTCAACAAAAATTAATTCGGGCGACATTTTTTTCACTCGTTCATAATCGATTGTGTCCACCAATGGAGATTATTTACAACCAATCCGATCAGAATTTCTGATCGCTCGAACGATTTTTCGCTAGAAATTGGACAGTTAGTGGCCAGCTTAAGACGTTGCGTTTGATGCGATGTTAAGGTCGCATAACATGCCCCTAACGCAACGCATTGAAAGACTATAACTTGGACGTTATTTAGCCCTGCGTTTGGTGCTGCGTTTTTGTCGCACAGTGATAGAACAAAAACGGCGCATGCGTAAAAAATAATAAAAACATTACTGAGCATGTGCAAACAGTATAACGCAGCTAAAAACGTGTATAACGCATCGCATGCAGCACTTTCATTTAACGTGCAGCGTTAGACACCAACGCAACATCTGCACTGTAAACAGCCCATTGAATTTTCATCGCTGTAAGTTATTGTGCGTTACATGTTGTAAAGTGCGACTTTAACGTCGCACTGTGAAAGAGTCCTTATGCTACGTACACACATGCGACAACGATCGTTCGTTGAGAACGACGAACGAACTTTTAATTGATGAAAGAACGACCTAAGTAAAGTTAGTTTTAAAAGGTGTGTAACGATCTGATCGTTAGAACGAACGTTACATCACGTAAAGCAACTATTGCGCCTGCGCATAAAAATTAGAAGTTTCAGGGAGAAATAGTGAAATGCGCATGTCAAGCCTAGTACGAACGACCGTTTCCAACGATGTACTACTTCTGCAAACGATCGTCGTTGGTTAAAATCCGCCGAGATAGAACTTTCTTGTGTAGCGATTTGGCTCGTTCGTCGTTTGCCTTAATAGTCAGTGGTTCGTTTTTTGTAACGATCGTCGTTGGTAAAGATCGGGGAACGATCGTTACAAACGACTATAGTCGCATGTGTGTACGCACCTTAAGTGTGGCAAGATCACATCAGAGAAGAGACATAACACCTGATCTTGAAATTGATTCAACCTGAAGCACTAATGCACCACCAGTGCATGTCAGGCTGCCTGCAAAACACACATTGATGGAGGGTGAAGGACAGGTTCAATGAACACCAACTTTAGTCTGGAACACACTTCCAATTTTGATTGGACTATTTTTTTTTCCACCTCCGTGTAGTATGAGAGCTTATCTATACAATCTGCTCATAGTATTCAAAAGCTGTGGGCCTTCATACCACAGGCAGGTGGTAAAGTTAGCCAAAATTGGCTTCAAGATGTTTGGTAATGATACAATCTTACCATAAAAAAAAAAATATCAACTCAAAGTATATTCAGTTTACCCTTCTACTACATACATTTGTTAAGATTGTATCAGTAAAGGACAACCGAGGTGACATGTGACCATATGCAATTCAATTTTTCTCCTGGGTGATATTTTTAATTTTGTCAATAAAATGCATTTTAAGCCATCAGAAAGCAAGAAAATGCTCAAAATAATGTTGGGTACTTATCCGTTAGCCGGGCGCATCCTCTAGGTGGCGACAAAACTCCACCAGAGTTACATCTTTCCCTACTATCCATGTCGGCCTGGAGGGGGAATAGTAATTAGCGCCACCTAGAGGATGCGCCCGGCTAACGGATAAGTACCTAATGTTGATAGTACTTTTCATTTATTTTTTGGTACTTTTTTTTTTTGTTGAAAAGTGCTGGAAAGTTATTTTGATTTGAAGATGAAAAATTATCTCCTAGGAAAAAACTCAGGTGAAAAAGTAAATTGCGTATGGCTCCTGATGAGATAGACGTGTATGTAGAGTGCCAAGCACACAGATAACTAGGCTGTGTAACTTTTTCAGGCAGAGAAAGAAAAAAAATGGAAAACATCAGGTATGCAAGTGACAGTTCCTGTCTGGGTCGGCACTGGGTCAGACTATAGCACAACCCTTATGCTAGGTACACACCATACAATTTTCTGTTAGATTCTTCTGTTAGATTTACCTACAACATGGAAATTATCTATCTGGCAGGTAAATCTAAGAGAAAGAGAAAATCTAACAGGAAATTGCATGGTGTGTACCTAGCATTACAGATAAGTAATTACAGCCATAAAAACACTTTCCTGTCATTAAATGGCTTATGAGAGCATGAAAGAGATTCAAAAAAAAGGGTCAGTAATTCATAGATTTGAGCTCTAGCATACTTCAATGAAGGTGTCATTGGGCAGAGGCAATGAAACAGTAAAAACTTACACTAGAGTGTATAGATATATATATCTGTGGGATATCTAAAAAAAAAGTCGTTTTTTAGGAGAGGGAGGGAGGATGGATACAATTGTTTTTCTCATCAGTTTTTTATTTTCACCTCGGATGTCCTTTAACTACCTGACTATATTTGTCCACCTCTAGTACTGAATCCCAATCATGTAAAGTATGTGCTCAGTTGTCAGTAACATTTTACTTGCAAAAGCGACTGTATTATTTGCATTATATGCGCCCCTTGATCAGTAATCTGATTTGGCAACTTCACAGTCTGATTAGACTCTAGTTCCGTTCTTGCGAAGTCCAATTCCTGCGGACCACAATTGACCCTGTGATGTCATTCAGGGCTTATTCACAGTGGGACGTTGCCGAGTAATGCGAGGTTAAAGTCACAACACAGCGTGACAATGCAAAAAAAAAAAAAAAAAAAAAGCGGTAAAGCACATTGACGCTGCATCACCGTCACATACAGTAGGCAAAGCATACAGGCAATGAAAAGTATGCTTTCCTGTACCTGGTAACGTGTGTGTTTAGAGGTAACGCACTGCAAGTAGTGCATTACCACAACGCTAAAATGCGTCGCTAACATCGCAATGTGAACGTCCCATAAGCTTATCATTGCAGTGCCCCCGCAACGTCCCACTGTGAATGTAGCCTCATGTTAGGTACGCACCATACAATTTTGTGTTAGATAGATGGTTCGATAATTTCTGACATGTCCGATCTTATTTTCGATCGTTTTTCTGATCGATTTCTCATAGAAGTAAATGGAAATAGAGAAGAAAAGATAACAATAGAATTGGAAATCAATCGGGCAGAAAATAGACTGAAAAAAACACATCGTGTGTACCCAGCATCAGACTCAACATTTCTGATCGGTTTTGTGTTCACACATCCAATTTGGATTGACCAATTTTACCTACACAATCTATTCCAAGTATTTAAAATCTGTTGGCCATCATACTACATGTAAATGGTAAAACTGGCCAATCAGTACTGGATATATGTACCAGGTTTAAAGTGAACCCGAGGTGAGAGTGATATGGAGGCTGCCATAATTATTTCCTTTAAAACAATACTAGTTGCCTGGCAGCCCTGCTGATCTATTTGGCTGCAGTAGTGTCTGAATCACACACTAGAAACGAACATGCAGCAAATCTTGTCAGATCTGACAATCATGTCAGAAACCGCCGATCTGCATATGCTTGTTCAGGGTCTATGGCTAAAAGTATAAGAAGCAAGAGGATCAGCAGGATAGCCAGGCAACTGGTATTGCTGAAAAGAAAATGAATATGGCATCCTCCATATCACTCTCACCTTCCATTTTAAAAGGAAATGAGAGGAATATGGAGGCTGCCATATTTGTTCCCTCAATATCAGTTGTCTGGCAGCCTTGATGATCATCTGCATGCTCTTTTATGGTACGATTCAGTCATTACTGCAGCCAAAAAGATCAGCAGGGCTGCCAGGCAACTGGTATTGCTTAAAAGGAAATAAATATGGCAGCCTCCATTTACTCTTCACTTCAGTTGTCCTTTAAGTCACACACTGCAACAGGATGGTAGCCAGAGATCCTCATCTGTACATCCATTCTTGGTCAGTGAGTCTTTAACTAATTAGATGCAGACAGTAAACTGACATTATTGTATACAGTCATAAACAGAACCTTCACCTCTTTCAGCATAAAGAGCTATACAGCAGGGCAGAACACAATGTATTGACTGTAGTAACCCATAGCAACCAGATTCCAGTTACTGCCATGGATGGCACCTCATCGGTTTTCTGAATAAACCCAAGTAGTTAATTTACTTACTAAGAATGTTGGCAAGCTGAAGTAACCCATAGCAACAGGCATCTTTCTCACTCGACATTCCAACTTTCCTAGGGAATTTTTTTACCCAATAAGAAGTAGACTTGACATTAGAGGAACCCGAAACCGCACACAAGTCTTATCAGGTTTGGAAGGCAAATGACCAACTGTCTCACAGCTGATAAATTCGTCCCATGCAAAGTTCTTGTTCAGACTATGTGCATAGAACAAAAAGAATAAACAATTGCCTAATTAAAATGTAAAGGGAACCTGAAGTGAGAGAGCTATGGAGGCTAAAATATTTATTTTAAACAATGCATGTTGCCTGGCTGTTCCGCTGATCCCCTGCCTCTGATACTTTTAGCCGTAGACCTTGAACAAGCATGCAGCAGAAATTACTCAGACAAAAATTAGCTGCATGCTTGTTTCAGGTGTGTGATTCAGACACTACTGATGTCAGAATGATCACCAGGACTGTCAAACAACCAGTATTGCTTAAAAGGGAATAAACATGTCAGCCTCTCCATCCCTCTCACTTCAGATGTGCTTTTAAATCATGTCTCTCATGCTCCACAATAGAGCTAGACAAATAGTTTGACTCATCTATATATTTTTGATCTAGTCACAAACTGATATTAGCAAAGACTGAATCAGAACTTTGCACAGAGCTGATCAGACTCAGGAAGTAAACTCTTTAACTGGCAGCTTGATTAATTGATCACCTGCTCAAAAATCTGTTTAGCCCTGTGCAAAGTTACAGTTAATTCCCTTACTTATTCTGTTAAAGCAAAAATCCTAATCTATTAAAGATCCCCTTACTCTGAGAATTGCATTGCACACATCAATCAGTGCAGCACTTTGCACTGCCTTGCTGGATGAGAGTTTATAAAACAAAACACTCTATACATTGTGGCAAGTAATAGCCAAAGGCTGACAAGGAACTATGTACATCAATGCTGAAATATTCTAGTACTTTTCCCCCAAAAAACTGCCATAGTCAGTGTATCTATCCCCAGCTCTAAAATGGTTACTTACCTCTGTCCAGCAGGCAGCAGCTGCTGAGCTCCAGCAAGCCTGTCCTCTTTTAGCCCGGCATGATAAGCAATCTTTAAATGTTTGTCATTTTCTCTCCCATCACAATTTTACAACCACCTGTACACAGGAGCAGAGGGGCTGCCTGTCTTGTGGGTGGTGGTTTACTACTGATTGTAGGCTATTGCTGTTGCTTCGGTTCAAGAAACTTGAGCACCATCTAGTGGTCGTTTGGAGGAACTGTGCGTGCGTTGCCTTAGTTTTTGGAGAAGAAGATCGCCTTATGGAATATTCCTTGGAAAGAAGACCAAAAATGTGCTGTCTCGAGAGTGATTTAATATTTTACATTGGCTAAATAATCAGACCAGAAGTCTGAAAAGCTGGATCTTGGACGAATAATTTTCATTCCCTTTTGTGTGTGTGTGAGAGAAACTTATGCAATCCTACATCTCGCGTCATACATACTGGTTTGTTGGTTGGCGATTATAAAACTTCTCATCATTGCCTCACCCGCTTTTACCTAGTGTCCATGCATGGGTGTTATTACTAACACATGCTTCCTCATTACCAAGAAAAAAGTTACAAAATAATTAAGAACTGCTGCTGTAGGCTATTGGCTGGAAATTCTTTCCACATATGGGCTCAATTTTCTTCTTATACTCATCCTTCATATTGCACTTTCATTAGAATAAGGCCCCGTTCACATCTGAGCTGGAATTGCGCATTTCCCGCTCACCGCAAACCGCTGGCGGTTTTTAAAACCGCATATCAATTGTTATCCAATAGCAGTGTTCTCACTGCCGCGACCGCGGGCATTTTGCAATTAGCGATAATCGCAAACGCGTTACCTGCAGTGTTTTGGTGGCAATTCTTGAGCAATCGTGATTAGGTTGTATACAACCCCTAATCACGATCGCTCCCAAAACGCTACTGTTTCCAGTGATTTTTCTGCGTTAATCGCGGCAAAATCACTCCCACGATTTGCGATTTTAGGTGCGAACGTGGCCTTAGGGTCAGTGGTGTAACTAAGGAGCTTGGTGCCCCAGTGCGAGTTTTATGTGGGGCCCCAAGCAATCTATTGATATGGAGCCCCAAAACCTACCAAGGGCAACTGCAGTGTTATAGAGGGGTAATCAGACTGTGGCCTGGAACCCACTACAAGTCGCAAATCACTATCGCAATCACCAGCATTTTTTAACTAGCGTTTTATAAGCGATTTCATGAGTGTTTTCCGGAAATTTTGGTAGCAATTTTAGAAAGTGTAAGCTTTTTGCCAGCGATTGTGATAGCGATTTGCCGTTAGCGATTTTAAATCTGATTGGTCCTTTCAAATTATTACAGTTTGCAGTAATTTAAAATCACACACAAATCTCTATGTGTAGCGATTCATGAGTGATTTGCTAGCGCTTATATACTTTATATTGGAACACGAACACTCCCAAAATGCTGCATGTCCCGTGATTGCGATTTTGCTAATCGTAATCGCTACTGTGGAATTTGTTACATCCATTTACATTGGCAGAACGTTTAGGGAAATCCCTAGTGATTTAAAGCTATCCAGTGGTGCTCGGATACCTATTTTTGATATCCGGGTTGTTCCGGATCTGGATAGCAAAAAATCCGGATAAATCCAGATATCCGAATTCGAACCGTTTCGGAAAACCTAGTTGATTCGGATATCCGAACCCATTATCCGGAAATCCAGTATCCGAACTGAAATCCGGAACTGGCCTTTAAATTGCTTCCAAAACGTCTTTTATAGTAAATGATGTATGAAGCATCATGTTTTTTTTAAAGAAAAACAGCAATTGTTTATGTGGGGAGGTATAATACAATAAAAAAAAGAAAAAAAAAAGAAATGGCTGCCTGAATATTAACATCAGGAGGTTCCAGACAGCGGTCGTGCAGCCCACAATGTGTCCAATACACAACTGGGACATCACAGTTTTCAGCTCAGACATCTTAAAAAAAATTTAACATTTTTTTTTCAACAAAATACAGCTAGTTCCTATAGATGCAATTTTTCCACGTGTAACTATTGTGGTGTACACAATTCCACTCGTTCCGTTGTCTCTTTTTCTAATGGGAAAATGTTTCCCATTAGACAATACATAAATTGTCACACTAAGTCTGTTGTCTACCTTGTCTCCTGTTCTTTATGCCAATTACAGTATGTGGGGTGTACTACCCGACACCTCAGACAACGGGTGGGCGAACATTATAGAGGGGCTGGCTGGCTTACTTTGGAGGTTTCCAATGTAGCCAAGCATTTTAGATCAGTCCACTCAGGAGACATGTCTTCTTTTTCATTTCAGGGCATAGAGCGTGTCAGCAGACCTTTGAGAGGAGGCGACGTTTACAAACGTCTCCTCACTCGAGAAGCATACTGGATTTTCCAGTTGGGGACACGCTCACCAAGAGGTCTTAATACAAGATGGGACCTATATTCAGTTACCTGATAGTGTTACCGTCTTTGCGTTGCCTAATTTTTTCATTATTCATTTTTTATTTTCATTTTCTATTTTTGGTCTGTCTTTGTGCAATATTTATAGTACTGTGTTATTATATGCCATATCTATTGTTGCAATAGGTTTACAATGTATTTAATTATATGTATTTATATTTTATACTTTGTATGTGTTTTTATCCTACTATTATGTTTGGGGTACTTCCCAAAGATGTATGCGACACACTCCTTTGTGAGGGTGGAGCCTTGAGCTTGTGATACTGGGTGTGGTGCAACTCTATTTAAAGACCACCCTTGTTCACTTGCACCCATGCTATGATTAAGGACGTGTGACGTCCGAAACATGTCAGCATTTGGTGTTGTTTTTAGCCCATGTGTTTGATACAGTAAAGCCGGTTTGACCATACCGACATCGTGCGGACTTCACTTTCTATTGCCTTGGATTTTGGGTCGGAGCGGCCTGTTGCCCTGCACTGTCGGTGGTTGGAGGTTTGAGCGGAGTTCCACAACCTTCAAAATACAGCTATTGTAGTGGCACAATAGCTGGTGGTGGCAGACTGGCAGTCAGGGGCGTAACTAGGCCCCACCGGGCCCCCCTGCAGATTTTCTGAGCGGGCCCCCCCCCCCCCCCTCCCCCCCTCCCCGCTTGCTTCCGTGCGTTCCATCGGAGACTTCTCCCTCTAGCGGCTGACGTCACTTCCGGAAGTGACGTCAGCCACTAGAGGGAGAAGTCTCCGATGGAACGCACGGAAGCAGGTATGTATCTGCCCGCCGCTCGCTGCCCACCACAACCCCACAGACACTTACGAGCTGTAGGGGAGCGCAGAGGGGAGAGCCCCGAGGTGAGGGAGAGGGGGGAACTACCCCTCTCCCCGCCGACTGTGGGCAAGGCTTTCCCCTCATGCTGCCACCCCTCCAGCACCCACAAAACGGCCCCGAGCGGGCCCCAGGGGGGGGGCCGGGCCCCCCCGCGGGCGCAGGGGCTGCAGGGCCTATTCCTACGTCCCTGCTGGCAGTGGCAGCAGAAGATTTGTTCTGTGTGGACCCTGGCGGTGGAAAACACAGGCTAAGACAGCAGGAGGAGTAGGCATATGCAGCTATTGTAGTGGCATAATAGCTGGTGGCAGACTGGCAGCAGAAGATTGTTCTGTGTGGACCCTGGCGGTGAGAAACACAGACTGACACAGCAGGAGGAGGAGGTAGATGCGGCTATTGTAGTGGCATAATAGCTAGTGGCAGACTGGCAGCAGAAGATATAGTTCTGTGTGGACATTGGTGGCAGTGGGTAACACAGACTGACACAGCAGCAGAAGGAGGTAGATGCAGCTATTGTAGTGACGTAATAGCTGGTGGCAGTGGCAGACTGGCAGCCGAAGATATAGTTCTGTGTGGACCCTGGCGGTGGGTAACACAGACTGACACAGAAGCAGGAGGAGGTAGATGCAGCTATTGTAGTGGCATAATAGCTGATGGCAGACTGTCTGCAGAAGATTGTTCTGTGTGGACCCTGGCAGTGGGAAACACAGACAGCAGCAGCAGGAGGAGGAGGTAGATGCACCCTGGTAGTGGGAGCACAGGCAGCAGGTGGCAGGAGGAGGAGTATAACGTGTGGCAGCATAGATAGTCCATGGCACGTAGTGTTGGTATCACGGCACAGTTAAACCATAACAACCGTGAGGTTCCAGAAAGTGGTCGTACTGCCGCAGTCGGGGCCTCCCCACAACTCGGACAGCACAGTTTACATCCTAGACACCTCAAAACAAACACAGCAATTGAGTTTTGTGCATAATAGGTAGCAGCAGCAGTGGCCTGTGTTGCACCCTGGCGGTGGGAGCAGCACAGGCAGCAGGAGACAGGGCAATGCAGCAGCAGGTGTAACGTGTGCCAGGAGCATGCAGGAGATTGTACCATGGCACGTAGCATTGGTACCACGGCTGTAAAATAAATTTTGAATCAGGCCAGGAGGAGCCAGGAGGTTGTGGTGGTAAAGGCTGGTAAGGCAGGCATAGTGATTCCCAGCCACTTCATGTCCCCCTCTTGCCAACAATAGGGGCCAAGAATTCATCAACTACCCAAGCCTGGTTGATTTTGAGAAACGTCAGTCTGTCCACAGACTGGGTGGACAGATGAGAGCGCTTCTCAGTGACCACGCCACCGGCCACACTGAAACACCTCTCTGACAGCACGCTGGAAGGCAGGCAGGACAGCACTTCCAGGGCGTACTGTGCTAGCTCGCTCCAGATATCCAGGCACTTGACTCAGTACTCCAAGGGGTCCACAGGGGTGTCGGTGTCAAGCCTGCTGTAGGACCCCATGTATTCTGCCACCATCCAGGTCAGGCGCTGGTTCTGGCTTTGAGAGGAGGATGCTGCTGCAGGCACCTCCTCTGTAGGCAGTTGTACCGGTGTGGTGTAGAGCACCTTTGTCAGAGACAGCAGGTTTGTTGGGCGCCTGCTGCTGCTGGATGCAGGTACCTGCTGCTGTGCTGGCTGGACTCTAGCAGCAGGGGGAGTGGAAGGCTGGGGGAAGACTTCCTCCAAGCGCTGAACCAGGGACCACTGCAACTCCCTCAATCGGCGCACAGGGTCTCCTCCTGCAGGCAGGAACTGAGCCAGCTTCCCCTTCAGCCGTGAGTCCAGCATCATGGTGATCCATATGTCCTCCCGAGGTCCCAGCTGACCATGTTGGTGGGCTCCAGAAAGGCCTCCAGCATCAAGCACACCTGCTGCATGAGACCCAGTCAGCACTGGTGATGAGGGGCGGGAGGCTAGTGGTGCCGGTCCCGGACATCGTGGCAGCCACAGTGGCATTGACCAGATACTGGCTGACAGCCTGCCTCTGTTCAACCAAATGCTCCAATATGGCCAGGGTGGAGTTCCATCGTGTTGGAACGTTGATGATCAGCCGGTGCCGTGGGAGGTTCAGCTCCAGCTGCAGGGCTTCCAGGGATGCTGTGGCACCACCTGTCGATCCCCTAGTAGGTGCGCAGGAATTTCTGCACCACCAGGTTCAGGACGTGGGCCAGACAGGGGATGTGGGTGAGGTTTCCCCTGTCGATGGTGGCAACCAGGTTGGCCCCTTTGTCGGACACCACCTCTCCGACTCTAAAGCCTCTTGGGGTCAGCCAACTCCTTTCCTGCTCTCGGAGTTTGGCCAGGACGTGGGCTGCCGTCAGCTTGGCCTTCCCCAGGCTGACCATTTCCAGCAGCGCTTGGTAGTGGCGGGCCTTCACGCTGCTGCTGAGGTGGGGGTGTTTGGCGGCGGTTGTGGCGGCGGATGGAACTGGATCAGAGGAACCTGCTCCACTTCCCCTGACCCTGCTGCAGGGTGGCACCACCCACTGGATTGCTGCTGCTGATGCTGTGCCCGATGCTGCTGTCCCCTCCCCACCCCCTTCCACCAAACGGACCCAGTGTGAACGAGAGGTAGTGGCCTATCCCGAGCCGGCTGCTGCATGAGTCCATGGTCACATGGACCTGCTCACCCACCGCATGATCGAGCCCATGTTCCACATTGGCCATCGCAAAGCGGTGCAGTGCTGGGATGGGCGTGCATGTAAAGTAGTGCCGGATGGCGATTGGCCAATCCGGTGCTGCACACTGCAGGAATGCACGCATGTCGCTCCCCTCCTGCACAAAGTAGTACGACAGGAGCTGGGAGGACATGGCCCATGCAAGCAAGCCGTTCATCTGGCGGATACGATGGCTGCCGGGAGGCTGAGCCCTGATGAGGAAGGACTCGCTCAACAGGGTCAGGCGGCGTCTTTTGCTTGCACGGGAAGCAAAGGAGGGAGCAGAGGAGGCCACTGAGGACTGGCTGCCTGAACAGGCCTCAGTGTTGGCAAGAGTGCCAGAGGGGGTTCTGGTGCTGCTCGGAGTCTGACCACAGCCAGGTGAGAGGTGTCTACCATACTAAGGGGGCATTCTGCCTAGTTATGTGAAATGCTGTCTATTTATGTGCCTCATGACCGCTGAATATGTCTTGTTGGGGGCCTCATGATTGTTGAATTTGTCTTGTTGGGGGCCTCATGATTTGTTGGGAGCCTCGAAATTGCTGAATTTGTTTTGTTGGGGGCCTCCTGATTTGCTGGGTGCTTCAAGATTGTGTTGTTGGGGGCCTCATGATTGCTGAATTTGTCTTGTTGGGGGGCCTCACAATTGCTGAATTTGTCTTGATGGGGGGGCCTCATGATTGCTGAATTTGTCTTGTTGGGGGTCACATGATTGCTAACTGCGAGACTATGGGAAAAGCTGAATCATCATATGAGACAATAGCATTAAACCTACTTTTTTAGCTTTTTAAAACAGAAAATAAAACTGGGAGGTTCTAAAAAAATGAATAAATTTTTCAGGAGTAGGATTATTATTATTATTATTGATTTATAAAGCGCCAACATATTCCGTGGTGCTGTACAAAGTAAGAAACAAACTTGGGGTACATAATACAGACAATGGTGTACACCAATATACAAGATACATAATTAGTGACAAAATACAAAAAAAATGATACAGCATACAGAATACAAAATACAGAAGTGGTACTGACAGTGATAAAAGTAACATGATGAATATTATTATTATTTATTGTATTTATAAAGCGCCAACATATTACGCAGCGCTGGACAATAAATATATACAATGATACAAGGATGACAGACATAACAAGGTTATACCAAACACACAATTGGAGAACCTCACTCCCAAACAGTTCTCTGCTGCTTTATAAAGCCTGCAGGCTGCTTATAAGCCAATGAGAAATGCACACATAATACACCTAGCCTGCAGTGATAATCAAGCAAAAGCTGAGCAAGTCAGCCAATTAGTAGGAGAGGGCTTCAGTTGCATATAGACAATGGCTATATGACCAGCAGGGGGCACCAGCGTGCAGGATATTCCCTCTCATCTGCCCCCCTCCTAACTAAACTGCATGGGATACTACAATAATTAAAAACAATGGTGCATGAGCCAGCCTGGGGCCCCGGGAACTCTCACTGCCCGGGGCCCCAGAACCAGCATCTAACACCATATGTGAGCGCAGCCAAGACCTTGGAGCTGCCACCTCCAAGGCCTGTCTCCTACTGCTCTAAAACTTACCAAACACACAATTGGAGAACCTCACTCCCAAACAGTTCTCTGCTGCTTTATAAAGCCTGCAGGCTGCTTATAAGCCAATGAGAAATGCACACATAATACACCTAGCCTGCAGTGATAATCAAGCAAAAGCTGAGCAAGTCAGCCAATTAGTAGGAGAGGGCTTCAGTTGCATATAGACAATGGCTATATGACCAGCAGGGGGCACCAGCGTGCAGGATATTCCCTCTCATCTGCCCCCCTCCTAACTAAACTGCATGGGATACTACAATAATTAAAAACAATGGTGCATGAGCCAGCCTGGGGCCCCGGGAACTCTCACTGCCCGGGGCCCCAGAACCAGCATCTAACACCATATGTGAGCGCAGCCAAGACCTTGGAGCTGCCACCTCCAAGGCCTGTCTCCTACTGCTCTAAAACTTACCAAACACACAATTGGAGAACCTCACTCCCAAACAGTTCTCTGCTGCTTTATAAAGCCTGCAGGCTGCTTATAAGCCAATGAGAAATGCACACATAATACACCTAGCCTGCAGTGATAATCAAGCAAAAGCTGAGCAAGTCAGCCAATTAGTAGGAGAGGGCTTCAGTTGCATATAGACAATGGCTATATGACCAGCAGGGGGCACCAGCGTGCAGGATATTCCCTCTCATCTGCCCCCCTCCTAACTAAACTGCATGGGATACTACAATAATTAAAAACAATGGTGCATGAGCCAGCCTGGGGCCCCGGGAACTCTCACTGCCCGGGGCCCCAGAACCAGCATCTAACACCATATGTGAGCGCAGCCAAGACCTTGGAGCTGCCACCTCCAAGGCCTGTCTCCTACTGCTCTAAAACTTACCAAACACACAATTGGAGAACCTCACTCCCAAACAGTTCTCTGCTGCTTTATAAAGCCTGCAGGCTGCTTATAAGCCAATGAGAAATGCACACATAATACACCTAGCCTGCAGTGATAATCAAGCAAAAGCTGAGCAAGTCAGCCAATTAGTAGGAGAGGGCTTCAGTTGCATATAGACAATGGCTATATGACCAGCAGGGGGCACCAGCGTGCAGGATATTCCCTCTCATCTGCCCCCCTCCTAACTAAACTGCATGGGATACTACAATAATTAAAAACAATGGTGCATGAGCCAGCCTGGGGCCCCGGGAACTCTCACTGCCCGGGGCCCCAGAACCAGCATCTAACACCATATGTGAGCGCAGCCAAGACCATGGAGCTGCCACCTCCAAGGCCTGTCTCCTACTGCTCTAAAACTTACCAAACACACAATTGGAGAACCTCACTCCCAAACAGTTCTCTGCTGCTTTATAAAGCCTGCAGGCTGCTTATAAGCCAATGAGAAATGCACACATAATACACCTAGCCTGCAGTGATAATCAAGCAAAAGCTGAGCAAGTCAGCCAATTAGTAGGAGAGGGCTTCAGTTGCATATAGACAATGGCTATATGACCAGCAGGGGGCACCAGCGTGCAGGATATTCCCTCTCATCTGCCCCCCTCCTAACTAAACTGCATGGGATACTACAATAATTAAAAACAATGGTGCATGAGCCAGCCTGGGGCCCCGGGAACTCTCACTGCCCGGGGCCCCAGAACCAGCATCTACACCATATGTGAGCGCAGCCAAGACCTTGGAGCTGCCACCTCCAAGCCAAGGTCTTGGCTGCGCTCACATATGGTGTTAGATGCTGGTTCTGGGGCCCCGGGCAGTGAGAGTTCCCGGGGCCCCAGGCTGGCTCATGCACCATTGTTTTTAATTATAACAAGGTTATACAACATAGAGCAAAGTTATACATGCAAATTGTACAAAATTGTACAAAATACATGATCATGCAATATGGGCTGGTTAGGTAGGCCCAGTAATACAAGTACAGGCTGTCATGGGACAGGAGCACATGATCCTGTAGAATACATTACACTAGGGAAGGGAGGACCCTGCCAGAGGCTTACAATATAAAATGTATAATGATTTTCAAGACTCAAAATGGGGAGAGAGCCCTGCCCTTGCGAGCTTACAATCTAAAGGATGGATGAAATAGTTTATCTTCACAGTTTATTTTCAACTTGGATTTTCCATAATGTTCATGTATGAGTTAAAACGTTTGTACAGTATTTAGTTTAAATTGCTGTTGCCACTTTGCAATAGATAAGTGACTTTTGGGTTGCAGTTTGGGCACGTGGCCTCCAAAAGGTTTGCCACCACTGTCCTAATCTAATATCCCACCATTGCTAAGTTAATGTAAATTTGTCTCCACCCGTTACCACACCCACATTCTGGTCCATTGGCGCACACAGTATGTACAGTATAAGCTGTTCTCTAGTGCCTGCACTGTGTGCTGATCTACCTCCAGTGTGTTCAGTATAAGGTGTTACTGTAACAATCGGTGTAACACAGAGAGGATCTGATTACCGGTGATTTGCAGTATCACTGGGAATACAGATATATACCAGATTATTGATGATCTGCAGTATCACTGATAATCAGATATATAAGCTAACCTCTGGACACCTGAGTAGAGTAGGAGTGTTTGGTGTAACCGTAATACTTAGAGGACTAGGCCTCAGAGCAGTAAGGAGTACTGCACAAATTCCTTCCAAAGACCTGAACTTTCCCGGGGGGAGGAGTCAGGTTAAGAGTAGGAAGGACAACCCGAGAGTGACACTCAGGAGGGAGTGTCACTACCAGGACTGGGAACCGCCTCTAACAGTAAGGTCGGTTCTCGAGGTCGGACAACCAGGTTGTAATCACACGGACAGATACAGTACAGATTCAGAAGGCAGATGCGGGGTCTAATAAACAAGCAGGGTTCGGCAACAGGGTATCAGAAATATCGAGGTACAGAATCAGGAGGCAGATGCAGAGTCTTAGGGCTAGCCGGGGTTCGGCAACAGAGTATCAGAATAGCAAGGTACAGGATCAGAGTACAGAAGAATAGTCAGGCAAGCAAAAGGTCATAACAGATAATCACAATCAAACTAGTACTTTATACTATCAACAGAATCTAGCTAAGTGTAGGATAACAGCTCCAGCTGGTCCCGGCACACTTTAGGATCTGACTCAGGTCTGAGTGCTACCACATAGTGATCGCAATGCCAGACAACCAGCAACTGAACAGCCAGCAGTATATATACTAAAACACTCTCCAGCCCCTCCCTAAGTGCTGGACCAATGAAACGAAGCAGGGTTGTCAGCTGACCGGCTTGGTCAGCTGACCCTTTTCTGACTGCCATATAAGTTCTGCCTCTCTGCGCGCACGCGCGTCATTCTGAACCATGGTGGACTATCAGTCCCAGCCACACCAGTACTGTCTTGCAATGTGCTCGCTGACCTGTGCGCGGGGTTGGTCGCACCGTCATCAGCACCGGCGGCGGCCTACCCGCGCTGGGTCAGACTGTTCGCAACAGGCCCATGCGCGCTACGCGGCGGTTTTTCCGTGTTCCGCCATGCCATGCGCGGAAAGAGCCGCCTCCCGCTGACTTATAGCGGCGGCTCTTCTGCGTTTCTTCACAGTACCCCCCCCCCCCCCCCGAGGAGTGGACTCCGGACAGCTCCTTCCAGGCTTTTCTGGATGTAAAGTGTGGAACTCCCTCTTCAAATTATCAGCATGCATGCGGCCCTCAGGTACTGCGTTCTTCACTATACGTAAGTCCAAAATTTTCTCTACTTCATACTCAGGTTGACTATCCACCATCACAGGAGGAGGAGCGGGACCCACATGAACCGCTGGTTTGAGCAGGGACACGTAAAAGGACCTTACCCCACGCATGCTGGCGGGAAGATCAACGGTATAAGTAACGTTGTTGATCTTTTTTGCTACCGGGAATGGACCCACAAACCTGGGACCAAGCTTGTCTGAGGGTTGTCTCAGGGTCAAGTGACGTGTGGACACCCAAACCAAGTCTCCTGGTTGGAACCTCCACTCTAAAGAACGTCTCTTGTCAGCTTGACCCTTTTGACTCTGAAATGCCCTTTCCAAATTACTTCTCACCGTCCACCAAATGTCTTTAAATGACCTCTGCCAGGCCTCCAGAGTTGGAAACGGAGTGGAGGCTACTGGTAAAGGGGAGAATTTGGGCGATCTCCCTGTCACTACCTGAAACGGAGAAAAACCAGAAGAAGAACTCTTCAAATTATTCTGTGCAAATTCTGAGAAGGGCAGAAATTTTACCCAGTCATTCTGCGCCTCCGCAACGTAGCATCTCAAGAACTGCTCCAATGACTGATTGACCCGTTCAGTCTGCCCATTGGTCTGTGGGTGGTAGCCCGACGAGAATGACAGCTTCATGCCCATTTGGTGGCAAAATGCCCTCCAGAAACTAGAGACGAATTGGACTCCCCGATCTGACACTATGTTTTCCGGAATGCCATACAGCCGGAAAACGTGGACGATGAACAAGTCGGCCAATTCCTGGGCCGAGGGGAGTCCTTTCAAGGGCACGAAATGGGCCATCTTGCTGAAGCGGTCGTTTACCACACAAATGACCGACATGCCTTCAGACCTGGGAAGCTCACCCACAAAATCCATGGACAAGTGGGTCCACGGTTCACTCGGGGCGGGCAAAGGCTGCAAGGTCCTGACAGGTGCCAGCCGGGAGGGCTTGCTTTTTGCACATATTGCACACTCCCTAACAAACTCCTTGCAATCTGCTGATAAGGAAGTCCACCAGGCACACCTGGCCACAAGATCTTGTGTTCTGGATGCTCCAGGATGTCCAGCATTCTTGTGCGCATGGAGCATCTCTAAGATTTGGAGACGGAAAGGCAGAGGAATGAACATAACCCCTTCAGGCTTCCCTTCCCGGGATGTCCTGCTGAAAGGGACTTAAAGTCTCCCTCCAGTCTTCCCAAGTCTTAGTTGCAGCCAGCACCAATCTCTGTGGAACAATAGCCTCTGAGACGGAGGGCTGTGCTGTCTCTGGCTCAAAGCACCTGGACAAAGCATCCGCCTTAACATTCTTGCTACCTGGAGTATAAGTAATAATAAATCTGAATCGAGAGAAAAATAATGACCATCGAGCCTGACGGGGCTCAACCTCTTAGCCCCCTCGATGTATTCCAGGTTCTTGTGATCAGTGTAAACCGTGATCATATGTTCAGCTCCCTCTAACCAATGTCGCCATTCTTCAAAAGCCAATTTAATGGCCAGGAGCTCCCTGTTGCCTATATCGTAGTTTCTCTCTGCTGGGGAGAACCTACGAGAGAAGTAGGCACATGGGTGCATACGACCCTGCAAGCCTGACCGCTGAGACAGCACAGCCCGCACCCCGACCTCTGAGGCGTCTACCTCAACAACAAAGGGGAATGAAGTGTCCACGTGTCTAAGGATAGGCGCTGAGCAAAATAGATCCTTCAGGGTGGAAAATGCTTGTAAAGCTTCAGGAGGCCAATGAGTAGTATCTGCCCCTTTCTTGGTGAGACTGGTGAGGGGTGCAATGACTGTGGAGTACCCTTTAATGAACCTTCTATAGTAGTTTGCGAAGCCTAAAAAGCGCTGAAGAGACTTCAATCCAACCGGCTGAGGCCATTCCAGAACCGCGGAAACTTTGGCAGGGTCCATAGACAGGCTTGAGGTGGAGATAATGTATCTCAGAAAGGTGACAGATGTTACTTCGAAGATACATTTCTCCAGTTTAGCGTAAAGTGAGTTCCGCCTCAGTTTATCCAACACAAATCGTACATGGGTCCTATGCTCAGAGAGGTTGTTGGAGAAAATAAGTATATCATCTAGGTATACTAGAACGAATCTCCCCAACACCTCCCTGAAGACCTCATTGATGAGCTCCTGGAAAACGGCTGGGGCATTACATAACCCGAAGGGCATCACCAGGTATTCGTAATGCCCGTCGGGCGTATTAAAGGCCGTTTTCCACTCATCGCCCTTTCTTATTCGTATCAGGTTGTACGCGCCCCGTAAGTCTAACTTCGAAAAGATCTTAGCGTTGGTGACTTGTGTGAATAAGTCGTCTATCAGGGGCAACGGATAGCGATTCTTCACCGTAATCTTATTCAGGCCCCTGTAATCAATGCAGGGCCGCAGACCTTCGTCTTTTTTCTTAACAAACAAGAAACCTGCCCCAGCAGGCGACCGGGACGGGCGAATAAAACCCTTGGCCAAATTTTCACGCATGTATTCTTGCATGGCCAATTTTTCGGGCCCAGATAAATTGTACAAATGGCCCCGGGGGGGCATACAACCTGAACGGAGATCGATGGGACAGTCGAAAGGGCGATGTGGGGGTAATTTGTCTGCTGCCTTGGGACAAAATACGTCAGAATATTCCAGATACTGCTCAGGAACCCCCTCCACCTGAATCCTGGTTTGGCCCAAAGTCACCTTCCCTAAACATTGCTGAAAACAATGATCTGACCAGGAAATTAATTGACCAGTGGCCCAATCAATGTGCGGAGAATGAAGGTGTAGCCAAGGCATGCCAAGTATAATAGTGGACGTAGTCATGTGTAATACAAAAACTGTAATTTTTCCCAATGCAAAACCCCCACAGTCAGGGCCGGGCCGAGGCATAGGCTGGAGAGGCTCCAGCCTCAGGGCGCAGTGTAGGAGGAGGCGCTGAATTCATTCAGCTGTCATTCCTAATTGTGTTTGAAGCAGAAAGAAATAAGAAAAGGGGATACATGGCAGCGACTGCAAGCCAGATAACTAGATATTAAGGTGTTGGGGAGGTTGTGGGCCCTGTGGTGCCTCTTACTCTAATAGCAATCAGTGTGTAACGACTCGGGTGGGAGGGATGGAGGGGCGCACTTTGGTGTCTCAGCCTTGGGTGCTGCAGGACCTTGTCCCGGCTCTGCCCACAGTGATTCCTACCTCTGGTGTCTGGGACAGAGGATGATTCCTCTGCAGAGGAGAATCATCCACTGCCGTGACCTGAATGGGTGGTTCCACCGCTGTGAGCGGAATACCCAATCTTTTAGCGAACTCAAAATCCATAAAATTAGCCGCGGAGCCTGAATCAATAAAGGCTTCCGTGGCCTCGGTCTTATTTTCCCAGGTAACTGTACAGGGAAAAAGCAACCGTTTTTCTTCTAGGGGTACGAGTCGGGCGCCTAGGGTGTTACCCCCTACAACTCCTAGGCGGTAGCGTTTCCCGGCTTATTGGGACAGTTTCGTACTCTATGCCCCCCTTCAGCGCAATACAGACACAGTTGTTCAGTCATTCTCCGTCTTCGTTCCACCTGGGTCAGTTTTGACCAACCAATCTGCATCGGCTTGGGTGGAGGCAAGACCGGAGAAGATGAGACAGGAGGAGTCACTAGGGGTGCAGCGTAAGATGTCAACATGACACGATGACTGCCCCTGGTCTGTTTCTGATGGCGTAGCCTGCGGTCGATACGAATGGCCGATGAAATGGCCTCATCGACTGTTCTGGGCTCGGGCTGACTCAGCATCAGATCGGAGACCTCATCAGATAAGCCCGACAGAAAACAATCTAGCAGGGCATAGGTGTCCCACCTGGCTGTAACTGACCACCTTCTAAATTCAGCCGCATAATCTTCGACTGGACCTTTGCCTTGCCGCAAAAGCTTGAGCTTCCGCTCAGAGGTCGAGGCAAGATCCGGGTTGTCGTAAATTATTGCCATGGCTTTAAAAAATTCCTCTACGGAGGTAAGGGCTGTGTCCCCGGTGGGCAAACTGTATGCCCATGTCTGAGAATCGCCTGATAATAAGGTTTTAATAAACGTGACCCTCTGGGTCTCAGTTCCCGTAGACTGGGGTCTCAACTCAAAATAGGACAACACTCTACTCCTAAAATTTCGGAAGTCAGATCTGTGGCCAGAAAACCTTTCAGGTACCGGCATACGGATGTCAGAGCTAGAAGGAGATCGCACATGATCCACTGATGTCTGGAGGGTTTGTACAGACCCTGATAGGGCATCAATAAGAGTTCTGTGGGTGCCCAGTACTTGATTGATGTTTTCCACCGAAGCGGCAAGTACGCCCAGACGATCAGTGTTTGCGTCCATCTTGTATTTGGGTCTGGCGTTCTGTAACGATCGGTGTAACACAGAGAGGATCTGATTACCGGTGATCTGCAGTATCACTGGGAATACAGATATATACCAGATTATTGATGATCTGCAGTATCACTGATAATAAGATATATAAGCTAACCTCTGGACACCTGAGTAGAGTAGGAGTGTTTGGTGTAACCGTAATACTTAGAGCAGGGCTTTTCAATGTTTTCACTCGTTGTACCACTTTTATCACCTGGAAAATTTGAAGTACCACCAGTGTGCCAGCACAATAGATCTGACCTGATCAGGCTTGGCTGTTTCCAGAGGAGCCCGAGTGGAGAGCCGCTTCCGCGCATACACTCACACTAACAAGGAGATATTCGAGGGGTTCCAGCGCTGTATCCCCTCTACTGAGTAGGATCAAGAGGCTTCCTCCTTCCGGAGCACTTTTTTCTTACAGGTACACTTTAAGAAAGGGGGGGCATATGGTAGGGGAATAGCAAGAGGCATTGGTGGGGAGGCAGAGGAGCGAGTGAGGGGTAGCCAAACTTTGTGGAGGCCGGACGGGACCAGGACAAGTGGCAGGTGGGCAATTAAGTAGCAGACAAACTTGGAATGTACCACCTGGCCAACAGCAAAGTACCACTGGTGGTGCGCGTACCACAGGTTGAAAAGCCCTGACTTAGAGGACTAGGCCTCAGAGCAGTAAGGAGTACTGCACAAATTCCTTCCAAAGACCTGAACTCTCCCAGGGGGGAGGAGTCAGGCTAAGAGTAGGAAGGACAACCCGAGAGTGACACTCAGGAGGGAGTGTCACTACCAGGACTGGGAACCGCCTCTAACAGTAAGGTCGGTTCTCGAGGTCGGACAACCAGGTCGTAACCACACGGACAGATACAGTACAGATTCAGAAGGCAGATGCGGAGTCTTAGGGCTAGCCGGGGTTCGGCAACAGAGTATCAGAATAGCAAGGTACAGGATCAGAGTACAGAAGAATAGTCAGGCAAGCAAAAGGTCATAACAGATAATCACAATCAAACTAGTACTTTATACTATCAACAGAATCTAGCTAAGTGTAGGATAACAGCTCCAGCTGGTCCCGGCACACTTTAGGATCTGACTCAGGTCTGAGTGCTACCACATAGTGATCGTAACGCCAGACAACCAGCAACTGAACAGCCAGCAGTATATATACTAAAACACTCTCCAGCCCCTCCCTAAGTGCTGGACCAATGAAACGAAGCAGGGTTGTCAGCTGACCGGCTTGGTCAGCTGACCCTTTTCTGACTGCCATATAAGTTCTGCCTCTCTGCGCGCACGCGCGTCATTCTGAACCATGGTGGACTCTCAGTCCCAGCCACACCAGTACTGTCTTGCAATGTGCTCGCTGACCTGTGCGCGGGGTTGGTCGCACCGCCATCAGCACCGGCGGCGGCCTCCCCGCGCTGGGTCAGACTGTTCGCAACAGGCCCATGTGCGCTAACCGCCGCGTCAGACGCGGCGGTTTTTCCGTGTTCCGCCATGCCATGTGCGGAAAGAGCCGCCTCCCGCTGACTTATAGCGGCGGCTCTTCCGCGTTTCTTCACAGTTACTCTGTGCCTTTACTGATTGTAAACCAGCTGTATTGTATGCTGATCCCTTACACTGTTTATGGTAGAGTTCTCAAACTTTGCAATGTAACTTTGCAATGTTACCCAAGTGCTTTGTTTTATCCCATGCCCCCTCCATCACGTACCACACATTGGCTGTCTATCACCCTCCATAGTGACAGAACTCGTCGCTAGACTTTGGGCTAGAGATGTGTCTGTACAGCCTCATTAACAAAATGTCACTTGAAGGATCTTACCCCGATCTCTGCCAGACGACATTAGTCTTAAGTGTAATGATAAAACACTGCGCTGACGAATGATTAGGGTAAGGACACAGATGGTGCGCCTCACAATATCATAGATGCAAACAAAAGTTCATAGGAGAGCGCAAAATGCATGAAGTCCCTGATGAGCAAGAATTCCAGGCCACTTCAGGGCCTCCAAATATCCCAAAGCTCATTAGGAAACATTTTGTGACACAGGCGTGCCTAAATGAGTGAATCACCACCACCTTAACATCAAGACAGAGCACTCACCCTTACAAAATTACCTTCTATAAGATTGGGTCCACAGTGCTTCTGGAGTAATCAAGGCCACCCCTCCCTATTACAAACTCTCTCCCTCCTCTTCAATGCTCAAGGTGTCTTCAATTTCATATCACCTCAAAATATAAAGTCAACAGCCTCTGCAGCGTAAAACCATACAAACCATTATTTGATTTAAAAATGCTTAAAACATTCTCATAGTTTTAACAAGCTCAACCCGGTCGTGGGGCATCTGTCTGGCTCTCAGCTGCGCCATATCACCGGGGTCCGGAGAAAAAGCGCCACGCAGCTCCCACTTCCACAATCCACTTTTGCATGCCCCAGCCCTACCGGTTTTGTCACTTACTGTGACTCATCAGGGGCATTTGGAGGTCCTAATGAGCTTTGGGGCGTTTGGAGGCCCTGAAGTAGATAAATACTTTCTCACTTTCTACTCTCTTTTTTTCTGTCTTCTTGTCCTTTTCAATGTATCACTATTTTAAATCTTAGAGGTCCTCAGCAGTAATGCTTAAGTGGATAATTCCAGAAGAGTACATAGTACTACTTGCACTACCTGTTTTTCTGCATGGGCGCACTGTGCTTTTCTTATAGACACAGTAGTCACTTTATGTGGCATATGTACTTCTAATGCTCTACATCAGGGGTGCCCATTCGAAAGATCGCGATCTACTGGTAGATCGCAAAGGCCTTCATGGTAGATCGCGACCCCACTACATTTTCCATTCTGTATATACAAGTGTGCTCCTAAAATTGTACATAAGTAGATAATTGTGACTAGCTAATTTTCTAAAGTAGCTCACAAGGTGAAAAAAATGTGGGTACCTCTGCTCTACATAAACCACTGTGCCAATTGTTTACTATGCAAATTCTTCTGTTTTCATGCACCATGAGATGTACTGTGAATGTAATTTTTGACGCTGCTGATTCTTCTGAGATTTTGGAATTTTAGTTGCATCAGTTGTACCCTGCTTTTTACACTTTTTATTTTTTAAACTTTCATTATTAAAAAAAAAGATGATGTGCAGGCTCATTGTGGATCAAACAACATCAATGAATTACATGTCGCATTTCAATCATTTCTTGATCTCTTTTCTATTTTTTAACTTCTCACTGCAATGTTTTGACTTATTTTGTTCCCCCTAGTACTATCTTTCAGTAACGTTCCTCTTAGGGCTGGTGCACACCAGAGCGGTTCTGAAGCATTTTTTAAAATGCCTGCAGGGGGAAAACCGCTTGGCTAATGAAAGTGAATGGGCTGTTGCACACCAGAGCGGTTCGTTTTTTCCACAAACGCAAACTCGGGGGCTGCAGCATTTTTTAGATTTCTGAGGCGTTTCTGCCTCAATGTTAAAGTATAGGAAAGTGGAAAACCACTCTGAAAAAACGCTAGATCAGAGCGGTTTTGCAGACGTTTTCGTTACAGAAGCTGTTCAGTAACAGCTTTACTGTAACAATATATGTCTTGAGGACCACAGGCTATCAGCACTGCGCAGCTTTCACAAATTATTGTGCAATCATACAACTTAGCACCCAAATGAATTTTACGTCCTTTTCTTCCCAACAGAGCTTTCTGTTGTAAATCTGATTGCTGCTGCAATCTGTTTTTTTTTTTTTTTTACTATTATCATTAATTTAAAAAGTTTTTTTTTCTTAAAGATAACCTGAGGTGGGTTTTAAGAATCCTATTAGCACACAGAGGCTGGTTCTGCATATAGTCACCAGCCTCTGTTACTATACTGTTCCCCCCCAGACCCCCCCCCCCCCGCGCTCTGCTGTCCCCCATAAATCAAACCGTTACGCTAGCGACACGCAGCGTGTCGCTAGCAGGCTGTTTACATGCAGACTGTCACTCTCCGCCACTCCCCCGCCTCCTCTATAGCGCCGCTCCCCACCTGCGTCCCTTCCCTCCCTGCCTCTGTAAGCTGATTGGAGGAAAGGGACGCAGGCGGGGAGCGGCGGAGAGTGACAGTCTGCGTGTAAACAGCCTGCAAGCGACATGCTGTGTGTCGCTAGCACAGCGTTTTGATTTATGGGGCACAGCAGAGCGCAGGGGTGGTCTGAGGGTAAACAGTATAGTAATATAGGCTGGTGTTTATATACAGAATCAGCCTCTGTGTGCTAATAGGATTCTTAAAACCCACCTCGGGTTCTCTTTAAATAAAATAAGCAATTTTTTTCTTATTTTTCCCCTCCCCCCGAGATCCAAGACAAGACAAATAACATTTATATTGCGCTTTTCTCCTGGCGGACTCAAAGCGCCAAAGCTGCAGCTACTAGGGCACGCTCTATAGGCAGTAGCAGTGTTAGGGAGACTTGCCCAAGGTCTCCTACTGAATAGGTGCTAGCTTACTGAACAGGCAGAGCTGAGATTCGAACCCTGGTCTCCTGTGTCAGAGGCAGAGCCCTTAACCATTACACCAACCAGTCACCGTGTCCCACCGTGTCAAACACCTCTCATAGGGACAGTTACAGAGCTGTCCTCTGTACAATGCTGCGGTAGATCGCAGCGCTGTACAAATGACTTTGGCGGGTTTTTTTCCTATGTACAGCCTGCCAGCTCTAATCACGGCTGGCAGGCTGTTCGCGGCCCCGTTTCTCCTGCAGCGAGCACTCGTTCCCTGCTAATCTCGCAATGAGCGAGATGACGCACCGGTGCATCGTGGAGGAAGAAGAGAGTCACTCTGCGGCCGCCATCCTGCGTTAGGCGGTCACAGAGTGTTTAAAGTGACACTGAAGTGAAAAAAAAACACCTTATGATATAATCAATTGTATGTGTGGTACAGATAATTAATAGAACATTAGTAGCAAAAAAAAAAGTCTCATATTTCTATTTTCAGTTATATAGCTTTATTTTTTATAACAATGCATCATTCTCTAATATTTGCAATTTACAAACCACACTCTGTATTTTAAACTACGAAACAGAGCAGAGCTAATGACCCTTTGAACTTTACTGCAGTAAAACCTTAAACAAACAAGAAACAGTGAGAGACAGGTTGAGATAAGTGCTTCAGAAAACAGCACTGTAGTTGGTCAAGCTTGGTAGGAGAGCTAAGAGAAGCTCTTTCGCATAGATAACACATTTTTTTTAACTCTACCTGTACTATAAACAATATGAGACTCATCTCTGTTCTACGAATGTTCTATTTATTAGCTGTACAACACATACAAATCATTATATCATACGTTTATTTTCACTTCAGATTCCCTTTAAAGAGACACAGCTGTACTACAATACAAATCATTATATCATAAAAACATTTTTCACTTCAAAGAAATAAAACATTAGGAGCAGAGACATAATTCTAATATTCTAAGTCGAATATTGTTTCCAGTACAGGAAGAGTTAAGAAACTCCAGTTGTTATCTATTTAAAAGGGCCATTGAGCTCCAAGACTTTCAAAGTTGCAGAGAGCTCTGTCTTCTGAAGCTTGTTATCTCAACTGTCAATCACTGTTTTTTCTTTGCAGACTACCTTTGTCACAATCTGCATGTGCTTGTGATGTCATGAATGAACTACCTTTGTTTCACCAGCAGATGTCACCATTCTCCTCAGAGATTTGGCAGCATGAACTTCTCTCTGCCCACCAGCAGAGGGCTCACTTCTCCAGGAATGGTATTTCTCCACAGACTGTTGCATGACATGACGTCACGCACATGCGCAGAAAGTGCCCGGCAACAGGAGCGCGATCTAGGACGCGCACCGCCGGGCCAGCGCAGCCGTACTACTCCAGGTCATAGCGACCCGGAAGTAGTACAAGTGAGGAGACATCTCTAGTTATGACTTATGCTTGTTGACCATCCGCTTGCTTGCTCTTTTGTGTCCTGCATTTCATGTTGCACAGGGCCACTGTGCACACATTATTTACACTGGGTTTGCTCTGCATAAATCACCTTATGCAGGGAGGCCCTTGTATATGTTACGGCCAGAACCCAAAGTGTGGCCACTTCGCGTTCTGGCCAGCCACTTCGGGTTCTGGCCGGCTAATGTGCGAAGTGGCCGCAGCGCAGCGGCCAATGTTAGAAATGTAATGTTTAAATGTATTAAAACCTGCTTAATTTCATGAAATATAGCCGGCGGCAATGTAATAGATGAAGCCGCTGGCTTTCGCACTGCCTCCTCTCCCACGGGGCGGGATGACGTCACCGACGTCATCGACGTCGTGACGTCAAAGGGGACTCCGATCCACCCCACGGCGCTGCCTGGCACTGATTGGCCAGGCAGCGCACGGGGTCTGGGAGGGGGGCAGCTGCGGCGACGCGTATAGCGGCGGATCGGCGGGTAGCGGCGGCGATCGGACACTGCACGCAGCTAGCAAAGTGCTAGCTGCGTGCAGCAAAAAAAAAATTATGTAAATCGGCCCAGCGGGGCCTGAGCGGTGCCTCCCGGCGGCATAGCCCGTGCTCAGCACGGGCTTACCGCCAGGGAGGTTAAAGAGAATCTGTATTGTTAAAATCGCACAAAAGTAAACATACCAGTGCGTTAGGGGACATCTCCTATTACCCTCTGACACAATTTCGCCAATCCTCGCCGTATTAAAAGTGGTTAAAAACAGTTTTAAAAAGTTTGTTTATAAACAAACAAAATGGCCACCAAAACAGGAAGTAGGTTGATGTACAGTATGTCCACACATAGAAAATACATCCATACACAAGCAGGCCTGTATACAGCCTTCCTTTTGAATCTCAAGAGATCATTGTGTGTTTCTTTCCTCCTGCAGTTCTCATGCACTGAAGTTTCAGGCTGCTTGTTTCTTCCTGCAAACAGCTTTGCCCTTGTCTGTAATTCTTCAGTATGTGAAAGCCCAGCCAGCTCATTGGACGATTTATCCAGCTTGTAAAAGATAAGAGAGAAGAGAGAAGCTGCTCTAATCCTAAATAACACACAGGCAGTGTGCATAGAGGGGCCTGGAAGGGGGAGTTCATAGCAGAACCACAACACTGAAGAACTTGGCAGCCTTCCAGACACAGGCCGACAAGTCTGACAGGGGAAAGATACATTTATTTATTACAGAGACATTGATAGTATAAAGTGCTGCAGTAAGCCAGAACACATTAGAATAGCTTTTTGAACTTGTAGGATGATAAAAAACAGGATGCAATTTTTGTTACGGAGTCTTTTTAAAGGAATACTATCGATTCACATATTTTTTTTTCAGTTGACACAGGAATTGTTTGGGAAGTGCTGCTAAGTACTGGTGTATACATTTTAGTAGCAACCTCTTTGTTTACTGCTATCAAAATACATTTAAACTTTACTGACTGATGGCTGACTGAGCCATGAGGAGAGGGGAAATTCCCCTCACACTTGATCAGTGAACTCTATGTGTAGCTCTGTGTGTGACAGAGAAGAGAGCTCCCAACAGCTGCAGATCCTGTGTCCTGTGTTTCTGACTGACCTGCCTGAAGAGAGCAGAGGAAATGTAACTCATTGTCACAGCATTTCATATTGTTTTTGCTTTCAGAGTTTGATATGTTTGATATTTGCTTTCTGTAGTCTGATATGCAACTCTGGCTGTGCATTGAAGCAGACACCCCTTCTGCAATTGATTTGTCCCAATATAGCTAAATCCTACCCTCAATAAATTACAGCTTTTGCGTCTGATATTTAACATGAAAAGTAGGAAAATGTTTAAACAGCTACTTAGACATTATTTGCACACTGTCATTTTAGAACACTTGGGTATCGATAGTATTCCTTTAAGCGTTTCATTCACATAATATATTCAAATATAACAAAGATTACATTGAGATGTAGGTAATGAGCATACAGAAGGTAAAAGAAAAGAGCAAAAAAGTGTATAGAAGGTAAAAAAAAAAAAGTAAGAGTTGAAAAATAGAGGACCCCATCGCCTACCCCGTCACCAATCCAGCATTTCAATCACCATCACCCACCAGTCCCTCCTTACCAGATTTTGACAAATTTTCTTGTACAGACCCTATTAAAATAAGTCAATATCATGGTAAAGCTTTATTCATTTCCTTAATCCAATTTGTCTTAGAGGGAGGGACATTTCAAAACGATCTGCCTCAATGTGTTATTGATCAAATGGCTCTGACCTCTTCTTGCTGACAGGTTTTGGACTAGTCCAACTCCTCGTGGGGATTTCTTTATTTTCATAAGCACTTACGGAACAGCAGTTGCTCAGACCAATAGTATGTGAGCGAGTAGGCCAGCTGGCTGAAACCTTTGTATAGATCCTTGCCAGCGAATGTTTTTACAAGTGTAAAGTAAACCTTGAAACTGCCTAAAAGGAAACCATGAAAAAGGAGAAGGACTGGTCCATAACCTGTCAGCATGAGGTTCAGAGCTGACAGACTAATAATAATGATTGTGACAACTACATAGAAAATCATTCATTTTACACTTTGGGACAAATGCTGTGTGTATATACAGTATATATACAGTGCTGCCCATAATTATTCATACCCCTGGCAAATTTTGACATAAAGTTACTTTTATTCAACCAGCAAATACTTTTTTGATGGGAAATGACATAGGTGTCTCCCAAAAGATAATAAGATAATGTACAAGAGGCATTATTGTGGAAAAAATGTTCTCAGCTTTTATTTACATTTGAGCAAAAAGTGTCCAGTACAAAATTATTCACACCCTTCACAAACTGTCACAGTCTGTGGGAAAATCCAAAGTTCTATACCATTCCAAATAGTCCAAGTAGATCTCTGTTCTAAAGCATCCTAATTACCCTGATTCATTGGGAACAGCTGTTTTAATCAACACAACAAGTGAAAAACAGCAGCTCTCTGCAGTTGGTTTGTGGACTGTCATGGCTAAGACAAAGGAGCTCAGCAGGGGCGTTGCTAGCCCCAAAGATCAGTGGCACGTGCCCCTATTCTGGGGTGACCCCCCCAGGCAGAGTCAGCTGTGGTGCCTCAGTGGTGGGCATGCTAAGAGTTGTGGTGCATCAATTGGGGGTAATCTGGGTGCTCTGGTGCCTCTATGTGGGCATACTGGGTGCTGTGGTGCCATGCTGGGCACTGTGATGCCTTTATGTGGCATGCAGGAAGGTGTGGTTCTTCTATGGAGGCATTCTAGGAGTTGTGGTGCCCCAATGGAAGGCCCGTGGGAGCATGGGAGGTGGTCCACTAGAAGGTCAGGGAATGCTATGGGGGACTGTTAGATAACCTGGTAGCAGGCCAGCCCACCCAGCAGAAAGCCAAACCAGACAACACAGAAGCCAAGTAACTCTGCCTAGTTTTATTTAAACCCCCTGGCGTTACAATAAAATCGCCAGGGGGGGGGGGGGGGGGGGGGGGCGGTGCAGCACATTAAAAAATAAATTGTTTAAATCATGTAGCTAGCCTAGTGCAGCGGCATTCCCCTGCCCCATCCGATCGCCTCTGGCGATCAGAGCAAACAGGAAATTTCGTTCAGAACGGGATTTCCTGTTTGGCTTCCCCCGTCGACATGGCGACGATCGAGATGACGTCATCCACGTCATGGTGTCGGGGGAGTCCCGATTCAACCCCTTAGCGCTGCCTGGTGGTGATTGGCCAGGCTGCGCAAGGGGTCTGGGGGGGCAGTGCGGCGGGTAGCAGCAAACAGGCACAGAGCGGCGTGTATCAAAAAACAAATTATGCAAATTGGCCCACCAGGGCCTGAGAAATCCTCCGCGGCGGCTTACCGCGAGCTCAGCTCGGGATAACCGGCAAGGAGGTTAATGGACAACTGAAGTGAGAGGGATATGGAGGCTGTCATGTTTATTTCCTTTTAAGCAATACCATTTGCCTGGCTTCCCTGCTGATCCTCTACCTCTAATACTTTTAGCAACAGCCCCTGAAGAAGCATGCAGCAGATCAGGTGTTTCTGACATTATTTTCAGATCTGACAAGATTAGCTGCATGTTTGTTTCTGGTGTGATTCAGACACTACTGTAGCCAAATAGACCAACAGTGCTGCCAGGCAACTGGTATTGGTTAAAAAGGAAATAAATATGGCAGCTTCCATTTTCCTCTCACTTCAGTTCCTCTACTGCCTATTTATGCGATATGCTGCATTTTTGTATTAATGGACAGGGGGCTTCATCCAACATTTTGCTGGGCAGGCCTACTTAGACATTTGTTAAGTTCATGCAAATTTGGCTCCACCCATGACCACACCCAGATTCTGGTGTGTGGCCACACCCATTTTTTGGCTGGAGTGCTTAAAAGTGCCCCGGATCTCTTTGGATCCTAGCAACACCCCTGGAGCTCAGTGAAGACCTGCGGCTGCACATTGTGACTGCTCAGGAAAGGGCTACAAGGCCATTTTTAAATGTTTTCAAGTTCCAGTGGCTACAGTGCAAAGTATTATTAAAAAATACAAGATGTTCCACACTGTGGGAAATCTCAGAGGATGAGGTCAGAAGCCAAAAATGACACCTGTGTGGCCAGAAGGATAGTGGGAGAAGTGAAAAAGAATCCAAGGATCACCACCAAGGCCTTCCTGGTGTACCTGGGCTCTGCTGGTGGCAATATCTCAAGGCAGACAATCCAATGGACACTGCACACTGCTGGGTTCCACGGATGCAGACCAAGGAGGACGCCACTTCTCCAGATAAGGCACACAAAAGCTTGCTTGGCCTTTGCAAATGATCATCTGGACAAAGAAAAAATCTTCTGGTCTTATTTGTTATGGTCAGATGAAACAAAAATTGAATTGTTGTAAAACCTCGCCGCATATGGCGGCAGAACGCCGAGACCCACGCTGAGGCGCAAGCCTCTTGGTCTCGGCAAAGCCCTGATGTCAGTGGAGCGCATGGCGCTCCTTCCCTATTGGCCAAGCGGTGGGCGCATCTTCAGTACGTGCTCCGCCGCTGTAAACAGGAGCAGCATGCGTACCGGCGTGTCAGCTGACTTGCTGACACGCTGCAGAATAATTGGTTGTTTTGGATTCCGTTACTTTTAAATTGGTTAGTCCTAGTATAAGAGAAAGGTGAGTGCCCTCAGTCTTCACCCGTGATAGCCTATGCTGGGCTTGTAGCTGAGATTGCACTCACACCAAGTGCCTTGTCTTGCTGCAGATTTCTGTCTCTTGACCAAGCTTCTTGCAGATTTGATTACCTGTTGCCGACCCGGATTGCACCTGACATTTCTTCTGATTACCTGTTATTGACCTGGCTTGTACCTGACCTTGCATCTTACTGGACTTCCTGTTGTCAACCTCGGATTGTTAAAGGACCTTGCAAGAACGCTACCTGCCCTGATCCCGGTCTGTTTTGACTACTATGCATCTGTATTGTGATTACACTTTTGTCTGAATTGCCCCAGCCCATAGGCCTTAGGTGATTATTCAAATATACTGTGTTTGCATTACCTTGCTGTGTTTGGTGAATGCTATTTGCCAGGTTGTATGCTACATCTACCTGCAGGGTATTGTAGTTTGTTATTAGGCAGGAGTTTACGCAGGTGTTAGGGCTGGGTTATAGGTCAGTTATATGAGTATACAGTCTGACCTATAGCAAGTAGCCAGACAAGCCTGACAATTGTTTGGTCACAATGCTGTTTCCTTCATTTGGCTTATAAAAAAAGGAGAAGCCTTCAACCCAAAGAACACCATCCTCACTGTCAAACATGATGGTGGTAACCTAATGCTTTGGGGGTGTTTTTCAGCCAATGGACCAGGGAACCTAATCACAGTAAAGGGCAACATGAAAAAAGAGCAATATATGAGGATTCTCAACGATGATTAGGCAGGCTACAGAGAAACTTGGCCTTGGGCACCAGTGGACATTTCAGCATGACAATGACCCAAAACACACAGCAAAATTAGTTAAGAAATGGTTAGCAGACAGCATGAATGTTTTGGAGTGGCCTAGCCAGAGTCCTGACTTGAATCCAATTGACAATCTGTGGAGGGAGCTAAAGATCAGGGTGACGGCAAGAAGACCCTCCAACCTCAAAGATTTGGAGCTCATTGCTAAAGATGAATGGGCAAAAATACCTGTGGAGACAAGCAAAACCTGCAATTATAGGAAGCGTTTGATTGCTGTAATAGTCTTTTCTATTGATTATTGAGAAGGGTATGATAAGTTTTGGACTGGACACTTTGGGCTCTATTCACAAAGCATTAACGCATTCGGTAATGCTGAAAACAGCTGATTTTACCGATCAACTACCCAAGTTACAATTCACTAAACCTATCTCCGCATAGAAAATCACAGTTCCCGAATCCAGACTAGTGAGGTAAATTACCGACTTGTGCAGTAATTACCTCGGGAAATGTCAAGTCACAAAGATTTCCGCATTTCAATTACCTGCCAAAAGTGTTTGTTTTTTTTTCTCCAACTCACAGCAGCCAAAACCTTGCTCTCCCCCTGCTGTCTCTGTGCGGTAACTTGGCAGATAGCCTTTGGGGAGAGCTAGGCAGCCAATAGGGAGAGCCACACAGCTTGCTTCTCACTCTGATTGGGTGCGACAGGGATGCCGGTGGGTCTTTCAGTGTATCAAAGCAGAAGAAGCTGACAATTCTGCGGGCATCCCTTTAGATGTGCATGTTTGTATTATAGCACACAGAAGAGCTCCCCCTGGTGGTTGCAGCACATCTAAAAGGGGTGACAGTATGCACAGGACAAGAAAACCTCCAAGTCACATACACAGTTCCCTGCCTGCCTGCTGCCCTGCTAGAAGGCTGGTAAGTGACACTTACCGACCAGGGCTTAGTGAATTGAGGCATGTTTGTTCTGTAAATTGCCGAACTTCTGCCTCGTGGGGGAAAACTTTTGTGAATTTGGAAAAAAAAGTGTAACATACCGCTGGAGGTATTTTACCGTCCAAAATGCTTTTACCTAACTGCTTATTGTGAATAGAGCCCTTTTTGCTCAAATGTAAATAAAAGATGAGAATTTTTTTTCCCACAATAATGCCTCTTGTGTCTTATCTTTTCGGAGACATCTATGTCATTTCCCATCAAAAAATTACTTGCTGGTTGTATACAAATAACTTTAAGGCCTCTTTCACAGTAGGACGTTGTGTTTTGATGCGACGAAGTCGCAATGCAAATGACAACACAATGCCCCAAAAAAGTTACAACGCAACTTCATGCCCCGTTATCGCCGCATACAGTAGAGCATACAGGCAATGAAAGGTATACTTCCAAGTCATTACTGAGCATGTGCAAACAGTCCAACGCAGCTAATAACGTGTATAACGCACAGCATGCAGCACTTTCTATTAACCAGCCTGGCGGTATGGACGAGCTCAGCTCGTCCATTACCGCCGGAGGCTGCCGCTCAGGCCCTGCTGGGCCGATTTTTATCAAATAAAAAGGTGCACACGCAGCCGGCACTTTGCCAGCCGTGTGTGCTACCTGATCGCCGCCGCAGCGCGGCGATCCGCCGCATGCAGCGGCGAAAGAGGGTCCCCCCAGCCGCCCGAGCCCAGAGCAGCCGGACCAAACAGTTCCGGCCAGCGCTAAGGGCTGGAACGGAGGCGGCTGACGTCAGGACGTCACTCCGCTCGTCACCATGGCGACGAGGAAAACGAAACAAGAAAGGCCGCTCATCGCAGCCTTTCTTGTTACTCCGGCGATCAGAAGTACGCAACAGGAGCGCCCTCTAGTGGGCTTTCATGCAGCCAACTTTTATTTAAAAAAAACCGTCCGGTCGCCAGCCTGGCGATCTTAATAGAACTGGCTGGTTAAAGCTACACGTCACACACAAACGCAACGTGTGCACTGTGAATGACGCACAGACTTACTATTGCTGTGCGTTAGTCTGCGTTGAAACATTTTCTAACGTGCGACTTTAACATCGCACTGGGAAAGAGGCCTAAGTCAAAATTTGCCAGGGGTATGAATAATTATGGGCAGCACTGTATATATATATATATATATATATATATATATATGTATATACAGTCCCCGCCGCAGCATTACAGCGTGCATGCAGGCGCCCGTCCCCCACGAGTGCACACACACGCCCATCCGCTCCGCCAGTCCCCTGGCCCGTCCTGCATCCTGTCCCAATGGCTGTCAGTGCTGGACATGCGCAGTAGCGCAAAAACACTGACACAGGGACATGGGATGCAGGGACACAGGGAAATTATATAAAGATATATATATACATATATATATATATATTATATATATATATATATATATATATATATATTATAATATATTATATATATATATATATATATATATATATATATATATATATATATATATATAGTGCAGCAGCAACAACTTGGTACTTAAAGTGAATCTAGCACCATTTTTAGCACCCATGCCATCCCAACAGCACATTCAATATGCATGCCAACAATATGACTCATTAGTAGAAAAAAATCAATTTTACCTCTTCTTTTTACATTTAAAAATTTAGCAGAGGCTTTATTACCCTACTTCCTCGTACTTCCTAGGCCTGCCCAACCGCAGAAATCTCAAGCAGATGGGGACTAATGTAATTGTTTTGTTTTATTGCACACATTAGCAGAGGGCAATCAAAAAATTGGGGGGGGGGGGGGGGGGAGGTAGATAAAATACTGTGCTTCAATGAGTTTCCAGAAGCCACAGATGCTATCTTCACACCTTCCCTGTTGATAAATAATGGGCAGCTAGAAGGGGAGGGGGGGGGGGACTTGGCAACTCCTATAGCTATGAGAAAGCAGGAAATCTACAGATCAGGATCTACAGTAACCCCCGAGTAGGGTCATTCATATTGCTTGGGTCCACAATCTCCAACAATCTAAAATGGGACAACAATACTGTCATCATCATCAATAAAGTGCAACACAGGATATATCACCTACGGCAGCTGAAAGAGTTTGGCCTACCACAAAAACTAATGGTGCAGTTCTACACTGCGATCATCAAATTCATCATGACATCATCTGTGACTGTCTGGTTCCGCTCTTGCTCAGTGTCAGAAAAGGAGACACTGCAGCGCATCATCCGGACATCAGAAAGAATAATCGGCTGTAGCTTACCTTCCCTGCAGGATCTGTATGCTAGCAAGTGCAGAAAGAGGGCAACCAAGATTGCTTCTCACCCCTCTCACCTTGCTCACTCAATCTTTCAGCTTATGCCTTTAGTTGTGAAATAACGGTCAGTCACAACTAAAACTTCCAGGCACAGGAATAGTTTCTTCCCTCAGGTGGCAGCCATTCTTAAAGGGTACTTGAGACGAAGTAAGAGAAAGAATTGATACTTAACTGGGCTTCCTCTAGTCCCATGTGCATTGTTGCCCCCCTCGCCATACTCCCCGGCCACTCCATTAGTCTGTAATCTCGCCCAGTATTAGGGCTCCAGTCATGCCAGTCAGGGTTCACTGCACATGTGTGGCCCGGCCGCACGATTACCCCCATTGCGCTACCATCGCCTGCGCAGTATGAGCTTGGAGTGGTGTCCTTGGTGACAGGCGTGCATCCTGGGCTGCATGATGCAGCTGTGGGGTCAGACACGCTTGTACCTGGCACCTGGCAGGTATGAGCTGGGATCCCTGGCAGTGAGTGGAGGTAGAGTGGTAGAGCAGCAGCCAGACAGAGTCGGAGTTACCCACAATGATAGATTGATGCTGTAATAAACACTTTATTTGCCAC